>NC_056739.1:106613863-106903863 GCF_019279795.1 Protopterus annectens
CAGATTCATTTGTGTTTAACCTGCTAGCCCTGTTACATTGTGCTGTCATTATTCCTTTAAAACATGTGGGGCATGCATTCTCCGTCAATGTATATATTTCCCAGCATGTACCTGCTTCTTATGAATACTAGTCTTTAAAGCACCATGTCTCAACTTTAATTGCAAGTCCAAGAACACAAAAATGCTTTCAGAGTATTCCATCTTAAACTTTAAGAAGGTGGTAGTATTATTTAAATAATCCACAGACTCAGGTAGTTCATTAGTCGTTCCTTTCCAAATAATAAAGTGGTCATCAAGAAAACGATATAGACAAACTTTCTGGTTCTAAATTTACAAATTACTGCATATATATTTAGTTTCCCATTGGTGAAGGATAAGGTTAGCATAGGTATTCGCTACAGATGTCCCCATTGCTATCCCAGTTAGCTGAAAATAGAAATCATTGTTGAAAAGAAATACATTCCTAGTTATGACTATATCCAATAGGGAACAAATATTTTCCACTTCCCTTGCAGATATCACAGCCTTACTAACTAAAAAAATCCCTTATGGCTTGTATCCCATAATCATTGGGGATAACGGTGAATAGTGACATTATATCCAATGTCACAAACAAATATTCACCGTGATGTAACTCTTTCATCTACACTGTCATACCAATCTCGCAACTTCACAATGAAATCTGTTGCGTCTTTCAATATATTAGTGCAACCAGATAAAAAAAACGGCACAATTTTTTCTGCAGATATATGGAGATAGGCTTGGTCACTCAGCCTTTTCCAGACACTATAGGTCTCATTGGGGGATTAGAAAGTGATTTATGTATTTTAGGAAGCCCGTATAGCTGAGGAATTATAGGGCAAGGGACAGTGATCTGTTGATCAGTGGCAGTGATAAACATTGAGCTGCTTCCCTGCCCCCCGTGGGAGTGGTTACTGACTTGAAACTGTAGTTTTATTGGCCAAAAGGGGTCATTTCTAAAACTCCTTCATCTTCCTCTCTTAAAACCTAGTTGCCTCGTGGTTTTGGCATCTTTTCAGGCTTGTTGGCTGTTGGTGAAGCACCCACCAAGAGGAGAAAACGCTGAGAGAAGAAAGGAGCCACTTTTGAGATTTTAAGTATTTTTCCTCTGTTTATTTGATAAGTTTTTCTGCATAGCTGCCTAGTTTGAGCATTTTCTGGCTTGTTAAACTTGATTTCTGCATTAGTAGCTGTATTTAGAGCACAACCAAAAGCTGTATACTGAATTTCCTGTTTGCACTTAATTTTAAAATCGTTTTTCTCAAAACTTGCATATTTTCTGTCTTTGACCTAGCACTCTTGTGTGGGGTCATTTACTGCACTGTTATAACTTGATATTACTTGTGAACCTCTGCTATCTCTGAAAAAACAAAAAAAAAAATCTTGCTTTTTCCCACTTTCCTGAGATTTAAAAAAGTTCAAGTTACAGGCTTGCTGTTCTTGAACTGTTTTATAAGTTTCTGTGAGGCCATTTTGCTTGGGCTAAAGGAAAGTCTCTCTGTTGATCAGTGGCAGTGATAAACATTGAGCTACTTCCCTGCCCCGTGGGAGTGGTTACTGACTTGAAACTGTAGTTTTATTGGCTGTTTTGGGTCAATTCCTGGCTCTTTCCAGCCCCTGCTATCAAGCACGCTTTAGAGTGCTTTAGCGTTAGCATGGAGTTGCCACTAGAGCAGCATCAGGCAGCTGGTTTAACAAGATTAAACTTTTTCTGGCTCCATAAAGTCTGTTCTTCATTTTTTCCCTTAGAACTGCTCTACTAGTAATCTAAACAGTATATCCCTTAACTAAAAAGCGCAACACGTTCCTAAAAGCTTTTACTTGTCTTAAAAGCATCTTCTTTTCAGGTTTAGCACTTCTGTATTATACAAAATCCCTCATTAGCAAACCCCCCCCCCCAGGAGTACCCACTTCCTTACTAAGTCCTCTCTTATTCAGTTACACCCCTAACTTCTAAATTTCTCTAGCATGTCGAAGGGCCAAATGCTGGCGTCCTCTCCTGTCCAGTTGGTGAATTTGGGAATATTGAGGCAATGTTACAATTGCTTCATGTACACTGACAACCCTCTCCTCCTCCCACATAATACAAATACTTGCGAGAGATGCACCTATTTAGCCAAACTGGAGGCTGAGCTCTTTCAACTCAGGACTGGCAAGACCAGACAGGAGGAGAAGGCAACTACACACACCACAAAATCAGTCTCACATAAAGCTATCACAACAATGAATCAAACACAAACACACAAAGTCATACTCGGAGGCTCTGAGCAAAAATTTACCTAAACAGCAGAGGCCTCCAAAGCAGACATCCAAGCAACTGCCACCTCTTGACACACCACAGGCAACACATAAACCACAAAATCAGTGTGCAAAGCAGTCACAGCCCTTAAGGCCAAATACAACACCAAACATACTTGTCATAGGTGACTCCATAGTCAGACACACTGACGTCCCACTCACCAGGCTGAACAAGGAGAGAGTCACAGTAAGTTGCCTATCGGGCGCTAGAATCCACCACATAACACAAGCACTCGGGTCACTCCACAGCAAGTACAAATATGACACAGTCATTGTCCATGCTGGTGTGAGCGACCTGAGACGTACCTCCCTGGACTACATGAAAAGAGACATAGAGGAGCTCTCTGATTATGTAGCCCAGGCAGGTATGACCCTGACCCTGAGCAGTATCCTTCCTTCACCAAGAATGATGCCACAACATAGAGACAAGATGATCAGCTTTAACAATTGGCTTAATTTCTGGCGTCATTCAAAGGGGATCCAGTGTCTGTCTGCCTGGGATGACATGCTTGACAAGCCACGCTGCTTTGCAACGGACGGCTTGCACCTGTCACCCCTGAGATTCCGGATATTGGCTAAGGCTCTTGCCACCCCCATAGTGCCTTTTTTAGGCAAAGCTCAAATTCTAAACCTACCACCCTAAAAAACGAAAATGGGAAGAAACTAAGGGTAATGCTGCTCAATGCCAGAAGTCTAAATATCAAAATGCACGCTCTCGAGGCCCTTCTCAGTATGGAGAACATCGATGTCTGTGCTGTGACTGAAACCTGGTTCAAGGCTCCTGAGAGCACCCCGGCACTATCAGGTTTTACCTCATATCATGTGTTCCGGCCCCAAAACCCGGACCACACCACAAAAGGAGGGGGTGTATCCATATTCATCAAGGATACCCACACCTCCAGGTTGGTGGCAACGCATGAAGCATCGGAAACCATCCAGGTGCAATTAACCATAGGCAAAACTGCTCTACAATTTGTAGCATGCTACAGGCCACCCTCTCAAACTCAGGAACCCCACACAGCCTTCCTGAAGACAGTGGAGGGTATAAATGTATCTCCAAACACCATTATATTGGGTGACTTCAACTACCCGAATATAGACTGGGAACATTACTCAAGCCCCAACTTTCTAGCCCAAAGGTTCCTGGAGTTCATAAATTCAAATGCCATGGAACAACTAGTCACCGTTCCCACAAGAGGAGAAAATATACTAGATCTCATCATCACAAACATGGGGACAAAATGCTCCACACCGGAAGTATATCCCTCATTGGTGAGATCAGATCACAAACGTATCTCACTGGAAATCCACATCCCGCCCCCACCCGAAGCAAAAAAGACCACAGTGAAGAACTTCTCTAAAGCAAACTTCACACTACTCAAGACTGGTGTGGTATCCTTCAAGGCCCCCGAGCCAGTGGAAACCACAACCCAAGCTGCGGAAGCCCTTACAAATGACTTCTACGAACACCTCCAGGACTGCATGGATCAGGCAATTCCTAATAAAACCACGACTCTCTCCACCAAGGGCAAACATCTAGTCTGATGGACCCCAGCCATAAACAAACTTTACAATAAGAGGAGAAAGCTGTTACATGACAGAGCAAAATCCATAAAAGAGAAGACACCCTTGATCATTATTAGTAAAAAAATACGAGCACTCATAAAATCATCCAAGGCTAAATTTGAGAGAAAAATTGCAATAGATTCAAAAGACAATCATAAGGCCTTCTTCAGCTATGTTAGAAACCTGGGTGGAAACTCCCAGATATGCGCAGAATTAGTCCAAAATGATACAAAAATCATTGAACCCACAGACATTGCCAACATACTGGCAGACAGGTTCAGTGCAAACTTCACCCCCCTCTCCCCCCCAAAAGGAAAGATAACTATCCCAGTGGAGTGTAGCCTCCCAGACATCTCTAATGAGCAGGGGAAAGCTGCTCTCTCTAAAGCTAAAAACACAGCATCAATGGGACCGGATGGTGTCCCCGGCTGTGTGCTACACAAACTCAACGAGGAACTAAACCCACATTATAAGGCAGCTGTTTAATCTTAGTCTTACCACAGGATACGTGCCCAAGGAGTGGCGTACGGCAACTGTGGTCCCACTCCACAAAGGCGGTACCTCTACGGACCCTGGAAATTACCGCCCCTTAAGCTTAACAAGCCTGGTCTGCAAAGCTATGGAGGGGATCATAATGGAACTCATAAACAAAGACATAGGGGACTTGCAGACATTGGACCCGACCCAGTTTGGCTTTGTCAAGGGCAGATCATGCCTTTTGAACTTGGTCGACTTCTTCGAAACAGTCACCAAGGCCATTGATGAGGGAAAGGCAGTCCATACAGTCTACCTTGACCTTGCAAAAGCTTTCGACACAATACCCCACTCGGGTATTATAGAGAAACATACCAGCTTAAATGTAAACCCATATGTCACAAGATGGGTTGCAAACTGGCTAAAGGACAGAACCCACAGGGTTAGAGTTGCTGGCACCATGTCAGACTCCAAGCCGGTCACAAGTGGGGTCCCACAGGGCTCAGTCCTTGGCCCCCTGTTGTTCGGCATCTACTTCTCAGAAGTACAGGCAAACATAGGAGGACTATGGCTGACAAAGTTTGCAGATGACTGCAAACTGGGCGCCATAGTGGAAAGTACATCGGACACAGATATCCTTCAGAGGGGTCTCACGGAAAATGATAACTGGTGCCAGAGCCATGGCCTAAAGTTAAATGCCAAAAAATGTATAGTCATACCCTTCGGGAAAAACAAGGTAACCCCAAGCTACCATATAGGTGGCAATCCATTATCAGGGACCTGGGGACCCAGGTTGACAGTGGCCTTTCTTTTGACACTCACATTGCTAAAGTGGTTAGAAAGACCTTCTACATTGCCCACCTGATCATGAAGGGATTCACATCCAGATCAAGTGAGGTCATTGTTCCCCTGTACTCTTCACTTATCAGACCAATGATCGAGTACAATGCCCCATTCGGGATGTATCTCACCCGACACCTGCAGCAATTGGAGAGACCCCAAAAGTTCCTCACCAAAAGGATAAAGGGACTCCAAAATCTGTCATATGCTGCCAGACTGAAGAAACTCCAGCTCTATTCAGTCGCATACCGCCTGCTCAGAGGTGACCTGTGCCTGACATACAAGGCCATGTCCAACCCAGAATTAATGGACATGCTCCACCTCAAAAAATCCAAATCTACCAGATCCACTAGAGCAAGCGACTTAAACCTTAGCACGGATATAAATAGGACATGCTGGAGGGATAGATTTGTCACCCAGAGACTCCCTATGCTGTGGAATAAAATCCCAGTCCATGTGAGGCAGAGCACCTCGCTGGCTCTGTTCAAGAGAAATCTTGACCGGTGGATGGGAGATCATAGGTTTACCCCGGAATCATCTCTGTGTCACTGCTGGACAGAGGCACAACAAACTAATGGGCACAGTATTTTTTAACATAAGGGGTGGCGTAAGCCACAAAACTTTGGGCTAGGCTTATAAATGCCTTAGGGCAGATAGCCTAGTATAAACCTATGAACCTATGAAGAAATTAAATAAATCCAAATCTATCTCCATTTATTTGTAAATCATAAACTAACATATTTACCTCACTTATGTATCTCTTAACATCCGTAGGGGTGATGCATTTAAAAATATTCCCTTCTCCTAATAACAACTTCATGGACTGTGTATAGTCATCATGATCCATAATTACCACAGAACCCCCCTTATCGGCTTGTTTTATGACCAAACTATCATCCTTTTCTAATGTATTCAGAGCCAGCGACTCCTCATATGTTAAGTTATGCTTTTTCTTTTTGTCATTTACAGAATACAATTTTCTCAATTCAACCTCACAGATATCATGAAAGGCTGTTAATACCGGTAGACTCGCAGGTATAAAAGTACTTTTTTTACAGTCTGCTAACTGCTCGGGCATATTACCTTTAAACAAAACTTTCAGGTTCACTGTTCTAACGAACGGTTTTAAATCAGTTAGAACAGTCACCAAACTGGGATGAAAGGAGATAATGACAACCCAGCTAGCTAGAATTTTGTAAATAATTATATGTCATTGGTGAATATCGAAATGATTCATACAAGATGCTTGTGTTAAAAATTATTTATTTTATTTATTTATTTATTGGCATTTGTTAACCGGGTTAGTCCAGCTGGGCTTTTGGCCCATTTTCAGTGGAGACCCGAGGAGAAAAAGCTCCAAGAAATACAGTAACAAAACAAATTCAGCTACTGTGTTATACATTGTTGGTAAAAAAAAAAAAAAAAAAATTTAGTAATGAAACATTCAAGACACTGAGTTATACAGACATTATAATATTCAATGCATACATTGTAGCACAATTATCTAATTTGGTGGGGCTTAAGATAAAGGGGAGGAGACTAAAAATAACAAGATAGAGTTATTTGCATATTTACATACAGTAAGGTTTGAGCCATTTTTAAGGTACCTAAAGTATAGAGATGTATTAGCAGTAGAGGAATTTCTGATGTTTAGACAATTATCTTATTTGGTGGGGCTTAAGATAAAGAGGAGGAGAATAAAAAATAAGATAGAGTTATTTGCATATTTACAGATAGTAAGGTTTGAGCCATTTTTAAGGTACCTAAAGTATAGAGAGGTATTAGCAGTAGGGGAATTTCTGATGTTCAGACATTATATATATATATATATATATATATATATATATATATATATATATAAAATGTTTGAAAAGCCGCGGTGGTACAGCGGTAGCATTGTTGCCTCACAGCAAGAGGTTCTCCTGTTTGATTCTCGACTGGAGTGCCTTCTGTGTGGAGTCTGCATATCCTCCCCACGGTAGAGTGGCCTCCGAAAGACAAGCGTAAATGGGCGTGCCTTCGCTGAAGGTTGGGCGTTGGGCTGGCAACTCAGCACCACAAAAATCTACTGCCAATCATTAGCGGACAAGAGTTCAGCTGTGGCGACCCCTAACCGGGAAAAGCCGAAAAGACAAACAAGACATTTTATATATATATATATATATATATATATATATACATACATATATATATATATATATATATATATATATATACATATATATACATATATATATATATATGTGAATAGGGAAAAGAAGGTAGATACACTATAAGGTGTACTTAGATGTAATAGAGGGGAGGTAAACAGTACGTATAGTAGAGATGTAATAAGCAATAATGATACGAGGTTCAAGGTAATTGAGGTGGGAGAGCTAAGATAAGAGAGGGAGGGGTTAAGTCGGGGTTGTACAGGAACAAATTTTTATTTGTTCCTGTACAAATATTAGAAGTGTATGTTGTGTATATCAAACTGCTTGTACAGACTAGTGTGTTGAAAAAGTTATTTTCGGAGTACTGTTTGAAATGTAGCCATAGTGTGCTCCACTGGAAGACAACAGAAATGTGCATGCACAATTGCAACTGTTTAAATGTATATATTTTAACAGTGGAAACGGGAACACAGGAGGTTAACTTCAGAAAAATAACTGAAATTAAAATTATTTTATGGCTAGGCCATAAAAGATGGCATCGTTCAGTTTTCAATACTGCACGAGACACAATGTCTGTACTAGGATACTTTCTGTATTGTCTTTAGGGTGAATTCATTACTAGTCTTTAAAGCATGAAGGAATGCATTTGCTTTACAACTTCCAACGTCTGCCAGAGATCTGAGGAGAAGCCCTTGTCTATATATTTTTACAGGTAGATACTAAATACTGCTGGCTTCAGCAGTGTTTGTTTGGCCTGGGAACTAGCAGTCAGATGACAAGAAATGATATAATTCTGCAAGTTATTTCAGCAGTAATATGCCTGAGATATTAATTTAGGAAGTCTCTTAGTGAGACAGAGCATTCTGCAATCCGTCTTGGACTTAACAACAAGAAGATCCATTCACCTCATCTGTCTTGCTCTATTAAGTTCTTAGGTTGTAGTATAATTCTCTTAGATTCAGTTAGGAATATAGTAAAGCTTAGTTTAGATATTTTTCTTTACTTCAGACTGTCCTGCAATGTTGTTTTAAATATTTCCTGTGGTTTTGAACTCTGATGTCACTGTAAACATATATCTACTATTCTCTTGTTCTTTTGTTATTTATTATTAAATAAATTTAAAGTTCTCATTGTGGCTAATCTGTGTAGAGATATTTAAGTTTTGAGAGTACTTGCATATTTATTTGGTGACATTGTGTGGGCCACTCGTAATAGACTTGTTCTTGGTCAAACTACCATTTGTATTAGTATTAATATTATACAGTAAAATTGGACAAACTTTGTTAAGGGCCTTAAAGGAGCTGATAATGGGATTTGGTGGCAGTGATAACTACCTTATAGTCTGGGCAGAAGGGGGCATAGCTAGTAAACCCGTGCCAGCTTTTCCCAGGAGTTTGTGTAAAATAAATCTCCAAGAGTGTGTTTGTCAGGTACTTGGGCAGGGACACGAAGCACTGGTTGGACAGACAGAGTGTACTGGAGGACTTGGCTTGGAACACTGGCTAAGGACTCAACTCTATAGCTGTGCCAGTGGGGAATCTTACTGGGGATCTGGAGAAAGAGGGGGAAACTAGCCCCAGACTGACTGTTGTCTCTGTGTACTCTTAAGGCAAATTGCACTTGATGCAGAGCTGCATATGGAAATACTGTGTGTGTACTTGCTAACCTCCCAGTGTACGTTCCCCACTGGTGCTAGTGGTATGGATTGAGACTCCTTGATTACTGGTCCAGTGGTGGGGGGGGTCACATACTGTTGGCAGTGGTGGGATACTGACATCACATATTAGGATTCAGTGGTGTGGATATTGAAATCCTGTAGCCTATAAACAGTGGTTACTAAAGAAGGTGTTTGTACTCTCAAGCAGCCACATGGCAGACAGAGTTTCATATCACAAAAGTTTTGTTTATTTTTTGTTAGCTTAATTAGACAAGGAGAGCAGGTAAGGATGTTAGCAGAAGATTATGGCAAGCTGACAAAGGAACCAGTTAGCTGAGATGTGCCAAGCCAAACGACTGGGGCACACCAACCTGACTAAAGGAGAAATGACTGCAGCCTTAACCACAGCTGCATCGTAGATCAGCAACCAGAGGACAACCAGACTGGTTTTGGGGATGTACAACTCTCAGAAAATGGACAGTTCAGCTTTGCCTCAGAGGACTTAAAAATTCATCTGGAGTTAAAGAGACTTGAACTGGAGGCGAAATGTTTGGAAATACAATCAGCAGGGAGACTGTGGTATTTGGAAGCTGAAGAAAATGAGAGGCAGAGGCAACATGAAAGGTAAATGCTGACTCTTTGCTAGGGTCATGGAGGTAACAGGGAAAGGAATAACTGAACCCCAGAAGCAATAAAGGTCAGTAAATTTCTTCCACAATTTACAGAGGGTGATAATTTTGAGTTTTATTCATATTTTTCAAAAGGTATGTAAACAGTATAATGTTGACCAAGGGCTCTGGGTATGGCGCCTGACCCACTTACTCCATGGTAAAGCTTCAACTACTTTCTAAATTGTCTGATACTGATTGCTTAAATTATAATAGTGTTAAAAATTGTTTATTAGACTGTTTTAAGTTAATAACTGAAGCTTGTAGAAAAAAGTTTTGTGAGCATAGAAGCAAGGCAGATGAAAGTACATGTGAATATATTGCTGAGTTAAGCAATTATTTTCACAGATGGGTGAGTGGGTGTCAGGTCACCACTTTTGAAGGGTTAGCAGACCTTTTGTTGAGGGAACAAGCCCTTAGCACTTTAACTGAGGACATGAGAATCTGGTTGACAGATAGAGAATGTAACACTGCAGAGGTGTTGGAGAAAAAGGGAGACCTATACCTAGCATGCAGGGCATCACTGCACAGGAACAGGATACCCAGTGCTGCACATGGGTCTAAAGGAACCCATGGTGGGCAGCCTAAACTGCCTTAACAGAGTCCACCAGTAACAGGGGAAGCCACTTGTTCAGGTACACGTGCAGGAACAAGGGTTAAATGTTTTAAATGCATGTAACATATAAATGTCCACAGAGCAAGGTGGGGAACAAAAGGTGAGGCAGCCAGCAAGTGGGGATGACAGAATGCCAGCGGTACGTTGTCTGGAGACAACAATAGTACCAAACTACCACAAGAGGTTATATCCTATCTTAGTAGATGGGAAACAGGCCACTAAGAGACACAGCCTCTGACCTAACCATTTTAAAGCCTGCATTGGTTACAGAGGAGCACTACTTGCTTGAACAGTCTACAACAGTCAGAGCTTTAGGAGGGACCCCATTCCAAATACCTTTGGCTAGGTTTCACCTTGACTGAGAGGGTGGAAAAGGAAGGAAGCAAGCAAACGTGTTTCAGGATATCCCTGCAGATGTCGTAACAGGGAATGATTCTGATAATGCAGTACCTTGTGTGCATCCAGTTACATACAGTCAGGCTTGGAGCCAAGCATGTGGGTCTGGCAGCCTGAGAGGATGATACAGATAGACGCACACTTGAAGCCAGGACTGGTGATGTGGTTACTTCAGAGAGGGAGCTACCCTGTAGCCATGAGACTGAAGGTAAGCCACAGCTGCTGATGGGTACTGATGTTCCTTTGGTCAGAGCGACTGCAAACACAGAGGTGAGTTGCAGTACCCAGGCTGAACATGAGACAGTGCTGTCAGAAGACATCAGACTTCCTGTGGAAGGGGGCTGGGAAGGGTTACAAACAGAGAAATGAGACACGCTCAGCTCTCAGACCCTACATTACAAGGCTTGAGGGAGGTAGCCAGGGAGGCGCCTGATTCTCAAGGAAAAGGGGAATCTGTATACTGGGACAAAGGGTTACTGTACAGAGAGTGGAGCATTGAGGGAGGACTAGAGGTTGAGGTAATATAGCAGTTGGTAGTGCCCAGAGGCTACCATCTGGCTCTTCTAGCCAAAGCCCATGATATTCCCTTTGCAGGGCATATGGGCAATAAAGCATACCAAGAGACATATTATGCAGAACGTTTATTGGCCTGGGATTTCCAGGGATTTAACAGGATACTGCACGACCAGTGAGCAGTGGCAAAAGGTAGGCAAGGCAGGAGACAAAGTCAAAGCTCCTTTGGTGCCTTTCCCTGTAACTGAGGAGCCATTTCAAAGGGTAGCTATGGATATTGTGGGGCCTCTGGGTACCCCATGTTCCACAGGGAAGACGTATATCCTAGTGGTAGTAGATTATGCTACCAGATATCCTGAGGTGGTGGCTCTTCCAAAAAGGTCTGCTTTGACGGAATGTTCGAAGCTACAGAAGTATGCTGTGGGGCAGCAGCAAGTTATGATTTTTAGACACAACAAGCTGCAGGTAGCTTGGGAGGATCGATTCAAGTGTTATGGAGGTCACTGATATTAACTTCATGTGGTAGAGGCACTAGTCGAGAGGCAGGGGCACTTAAACTACGTACCATGAATGAAATGAACCATGATAGAGAGAGAGAGGGGCCCTTGTGCTGGTGCAGTGGTGGGTGGAGGTCTGAGAGTCTGGGGATCTGTGAGACTTGATCTCAGTGAGGCTCGGATGATCAGTACCTTTGGCCACTGCTCACTGGGAAACAATGAGAGAGGAGATGGGAAATGTTGGAACTGGGGGTAGCCCAGAAGTCCAGCAGTCCCCTCCCAGTGAGTGGTGCTGTACTTGAAAATGGCAGCACCAGGTTCTGTGTGGACTACAGGAAATTAGTCAGATGCTTACCCCATGCCTAGACAGAGATGAAGCCCTGAACAGCTGGGTGGGGCTAGAGTATCTACCACTACTGATCTTCTTAAGGCTACTGGCTGGCAGGTGCACCTGAACGCTCAGCGCTAGAGCAGAGTCAGCCTTTGTCAGCTCTTGAGTTTGGAGATCATATCATAGCAGGAGTTTTTGCCCTTGCTTACCTGGATAATATTGCCATCTATAGCCATTCCTGGCAACAGCACCTTCAGCATGTCAGGGGGGTGCTGAGTAGACTACAGAGGGCAGAGTTGGCCATTAAACCCAGTAAATGTCAGGTGGTATAACAGAGGTCTCCTACCTGGGATACAGATTGAGGAGTGGTAAGATCAGGCCAGATCCTGCCAAACTGGACGCCATTCAGGCATGACCTGCCCTTGTTACCAAAAAGCAGGTGACATTAGGACACATACAGAAGGTTTTTCCCCAATTATAGTACCATAGCTGGTCCTTCACAGACCCTGACAAGAAAAAATAGCAGATAGGGAAGAGGAGCTTTGGGAAGACCCCCTGTAATGACCAGTTCAGAGATACAGCAAATAATTTGCTGTGCAGGTGGATGTTTCAAACCAGGGGGGGGGGCTGTACTCAGCCAGGTCTCCTCCCAAGAGGAAAGAGCACCCAGTGGTATATCTCCACAGGTTCCAACCCACCTGGAGAAATAATATGTCTAGCCATAGTGTTGGTAGAAATTTCAGCCTTATCTGTATAATGAAATTCAGGTCTGACAGACCACAATCCCTTAACATGACTACATCGAGGCAGCCAGCAAAATGCAGAGCTAGTAAGCAGGGAATGGGGTAATGTATTCCCAGATGGGGAAGAAGTGTGGCGAAAGGAGATACTGCCAGCCCAGCTCGCTGAAATTTTGTAAATAATTATGTCACTGATGAATATTGAAATGATTCATACAAGATGCTTGTGTTACAAATGTATTAGTACTGTATGTCATGTGTATATCAAACTGCTTGTACAGACATGCGCTGAAAAGGGCATTTGCAGAATGCTGTTTGATATGTAGCCAAAGTGTGGTTTACTGAACGAGAACAGAAATGTACATGCACTATTGTAATGGTTTAAATGTATATATTTTAACAGTGAAAACTGGAATATATTAGGTTGACTTCAGAAAAAATCAAATTAAATTACTTTATGGCTAAGCATAAAAGATGCTATCTTTCAGTTTTCAATACCACAAGAGACACAATGTCTGTACTAGGAAACTTTCTGTATTGTCTTTAGGGTGAAGCAATTACTAATCTTGAAGGCATGAAGGAATGCAATTATTTTATAACTTCCAGCATCTGCCAGAGATCTGAGGAGAATCTCTTGTCTGTATATTTTTACAGGTATCTGCTAAATACTGCCAGCTTTGGCAATGGTTTTTCAGCCTGGAAACTAGCAGTCAAATTACAAGAAATGATGTAATTCTGAAAGCTATCCCAGGAGTAATATTTGAGATATTAATCTGATAAGTCTCTTAGTGAGACAGAGCATTATGCATTCTGTCTTGGACCTGACAACAACTACAAGGTCTACTCATCACATCTGCCTTGTTCTATTAGTTAGTTCTTAGGTTGTAGTATAATTCTATTAGATTCAGTCAGAAATATAGTAAAGCTTAGTTTAGATATTTTTCTTTATTTATTTGCGACTGTCTTGCAATGTTGTTTTTAAATATTTCCTGTGGTTTTGAACTCTGATGTCACTGTAAATACATATTTAGTATTGCCTTGTTCTTTTATTGCTTATTATTAAATATATTTAAAACTTTCATTGTGGCAGATCTGTATAGAGATATCTATGTTATGAGAGTATTTGCAAATTTATTTGGTAACACTGTGTGGGCCACTCCTAATAGCCTTGCACTTGGTCAAACTACCATTTGTATTAGTATTAATATTACACAGTAAAATTGGACACCCTTTGTTAAGGGCCTTATAGTAGCTGATAACAGTGATAAAGTAAAGTTGTGCACATGTACCATAAATGTAGATGTTAGAGTGTATTCACTGTTGCAGTCATCACACTTGGGTTATCTGCCTGCAGGGAGCCCTCAGTCAGCCCAAATACCAGAGTCTTAGTATTTATGCGTCAGATGCTGTCGCTTCTTCCATGTAGTCAGGGGAAAAAAAAAGGGCAGCCAATGCCATTACATCAGTTTTTCTTGCCCCAAATGTCAGGAGCCCCTAAATAGGGAGCTAGTATATGGTGGGAAAAACACCACCAGTAACAAATAAATACCAATGCCATTAGGATTAGCCATAGAGAAGACAGGTAGCTAGAGAAAGCCAGGGGGCTGGAGAGAGGGAAACCAGGACTGCAGCAGTGAATACACTCGAACATCAACATTTATGGAAAGTGTACACAACTGCACTATGTTCTTCGTGTTTCACTGTTGCAGTCATCACACTTGAGTTGATTCCCACAGCTGAGGAAGGGTGGAGGCAGTCAAGAAGAGTTAGGGCTGGCTAATAGGCCTTGCAAGACTGCTGCAGCAAATCCTACCCTGGATTTGGAAAAGATAGGTAAGTGGTAATGCTTGGTGAAGGTGTGTACAGAACTTCAGGTTGCAGCTTCCAGAACATCCCTGGTAGGGACTCCCCTGAGAAATGCTGTAGAGGTAGAAGTAGCCCTAGTGGAATGTGTTCTGACCCTCTGGGGAGTTGGTTTTCCATGGTGCTTGTAGCAGAAATGGATGCAGTGTGCTATCCATTTGGAAATGGTTTGTTTTGAAATGGCCTTGCCCTATGCCCCTGTTAGAAAGCTTACTAGCAGCTGGTCAGATTTTCTGAAAGGCTTAGTCCTATCCAGGTAGAACCTGAGCTGTCTGTGCATGTCCAAAGAGTGCAGGATCCTTTCCCCTTTATTCTGAGGGTTAGGGAAGAAGATTGGCAAATGGATGGATTGGTTTAGAGCCACACTGGACACCACCTTAGGCATAAAGGACGGGTTAGTCCTGAGGGAAACCCAGTCAGCATGGAAAATAATGAAGGGTTCCACAGCCATCAGTGCCTGTAACCCAGACACTCTTCTAGCTGAAGTAATGTCTAGACGCAAAGTTGTTTTCCAAGAGAGGAATTTTAACTCTGCTGAAGCAGCAGGCTCAAAAGGGGGAAGTGTGAGCTTTTGCAGTACAAAGTTAAAGTCCCAAGCAGGGGTGGGTGCTATCCTTGGGGGCCTTAAGTTGTTAGTCCCTCTCAGGAACTGTTTGATGAGAGGGTGTGAAAATAGAGGTGGCTCAGTATTGTAATGAGCTAAAATGGCAGAGGCATGAATCTTAATGGAGGAGAAGGATAGGCCTCTGTGGAGTAGCTCTGCTAGGTAATCCAGGATTAGAGGTAAGGAGGGCACTGCTGTGTCCTTTCCTTTAGACCGAATCCAAGAGCAAAATCTTTTCCATTTTTCAGCATAGGATTTCCTAGTATTAGGCCTTCTGGCTTCAAGAATGACATCCAGCACCGGTTGCTGGTGGAGTATTCAAGGAATAAGCCAGGCTGCAAGATTTAGGGTTTGCAATTGTGAATGCAAAATCTGTCCCTCCTGCTGAGACAGCAGGGTAGGAGACCGGACAAGGTGCCAGGGTGGCACCATTGTCAGGCTGCACAGGAATGGGTACCAGTGCTGGCATGGCCAGTCCAGAGCAATCAGAATTGTCCTTGGTCTGTCTTGTTTTATCTTGAATAGTACCCTTGAGAGGAGGGACAGAGGGGGAAAGGCATAGATTGTAAGGTTTTCCCATTGAAAAGATAGGGCATCCACCCTCCAAGGCCCTGCTGCGAGGGTCCCTGGTGCAGTTTTTGCTTAACTGGTGGTCCACGGGGAGGCAAAGAGATCCACCTCTGGGGTCCTACACCTCTGGATCAGAAGGTTGAAGGTGTTGGGCTCCAACTTCCACTCATGTGGGTCTAGGAGATTTCTGTTTAAGTAGTCTGCCAGGAAATTTTGTTTGCCTGGCAGGAATTGAGCTTCTAGATGGACTTGGTTGTTCAAAGCCATGTTCCACAGGGCCATGGCTAACTTGCAGAGTGAGTAAGAATGGGTTTCCCCCTGCTTGTTTACGCACCACATAACTGTTGTGTTGTCTGTTTTTATCAGCAGTTGTCCTGGAAGGATTAGGTATCTGAAAGCTGTCAGAGCATTCTGTACAGCTAGCATCTCTTTTTGACTGATGTGCAGGAGAATCTGCCTTGGGCTCCAATGGCCCTGAATGCATTTGCCGGCCATGTGAGGCCCCCCCCCCCCGTGCATAGTCTGATGCGTCTGTGGTCAGGGTTTGGGCAGCGTGGGGTTGAATAAAATGCAGTCCCTTGTTGTGGTTGCATGCTTCTGCCCACCAAAGGAATTCTGCCCTTAGACAATGTATGATAGGAATGACTGTTTCCAGGGCCTGAAAATGCTGGCACCAAAGACTTTTCAAGTACCACTGATGTTTCCTCATATGCAGTCTTGCATATGGAATTAGAAGAATACATGAGGCCATGAACCCTAGGGCTTGCAGTATTTTTCTTGCAGATAGCTGGGTTCTGGTGGCCATTAGTTTTAAGTAGTTTGTCAGATAGACCTGTTTTTCTGAAGTAAGAAATGCCATCTGGGAAGTTGTATCCAAGCTTGCTCCCACTAATACAATCTTTTGACTGGATACCAGTTGTGATTTCTTTTCGTTGATGGTGTACCCCAATGAAGTTAGAAGGCTTTTTACAAATGCCAGGTGCTGAAGCAGCAATTCCTGACTGTCCGCCTGAATCAGGCAGTCGTCCAATTATGGGTAAATTTGGATATTTCTCTGCCTGCAGTATGCGATGGCTGGAGCCAGGCATTTTGTAAAGACCCTGGGTGTAGTAGATAAGCCAAAGGGAAGTGCAGAGAACTGATAATGCATAGATCCTGCCCTGAAACATAGATATTTCCTGTAGGATTCCCTTATGGGGATGTGAAGATAAACTTCTTTTAAGTCTAGAGTGACTAACCAGACATCCTTAGCTAGCATAGGGAGAAGCTGCTGCAGATTAAGCATCTTGAATTTTGGGACCACCAGGAAGGTGTTGAGAATTGAAAGATCCAGGATTGGGCGCCAACACTTTCCTGGGCACCAGGAATAGTATGGAGTGAAACCCTGACCCCTTTCTCTACTGGAACAGGCTGAATAGCTCTGATATTGAGCAGGGAAAGTACTTGGTTTTGAGCCTCTGCCCACTGGTTTGGAGGAAGGACTGGAAACCTGCTTGGGGTTGGCAGTGAATGGAAATAAAAATTTGTACCCCTGGGATACAATGTTGAGGACCCATCGGTCATGAGTGATGGATATCCAGTTTTTTACACGAAGGACAAGTTTTCCTCCTAGGGGCACAAGCAATTGGGCAAGGCTGGGAAGTTGAGTTGAGAAGTCATTGTGAACTTTTTCCATAGGGAGGTGGCTTACCACTCCCTGTTTTAGGAGAGGTAGCTTAGATCTCTGCATACCTTGAGACTGTAGTCTGGGTGGTCTGTTTCCCCTGGGACTTGTCTGGGAAGGCCTGGAGGGGATGGAAAGGACCAATGCTTTGAAGGGCAATGCCTACAGATCTAGGTGGTTGTACTTGTAAGAATTCTTTAACAGTTTGCATAGATTTAGCTTTTTCTTCCATCTTTTTAAGAACAACTTCTGCTTTGGTGCCAAACAAACAGTCCTTATTTAAAGGAGCGTCTAGTAATTTGGATTTGACATGATCTGGCAAGGTCTACTCCTTCAGCCAAGCATGTCTTCTCAGTTGAGAGCCAGTGACTGCAGCCCTGCCAGATGCTTCTATGGCATCAAAACCACACTGCAATGTATGCTTACTAACTTGATTTGCTGAATGCATAAGCTCTTGCAAATCTTTAATTTTCTGCACAATCGGGAAATGTTACCATTTTTTGTTTAATTAGTTCCATAATATGTTGCTGGTACTTCAGCATATGAAACTGGCAATTCAATGCTCTGATAGCAAGAGTTGCAGAGGTATATACCTTCTTACGCCATCTGTCTAAAGCTCCGGAATCCCTGTCCAAAGGGGTAGGATTTTTGGCTGTAGTAGCCTTAATACCTTTAGGGCCCTGGGAAATTATCTCTGGATCAACAGTAGGATTCTTGAAAAGAAACTTGTGGGAATTGGGTATTCTGTAGTACCTGTCAGGTTTCCTAGGGGCCAGAGGTAAGGTGTCTGGAGTAAGACTGGATTCCATGAAACCATCATCCACAACATCCAGGACAGGGGGTATAGCTAAAGGCCTGTGCTGAGGCAACTCTAAAAATTCTCAGAGTCTCTTTTTGGACTGAGGATAGCCTTGGCATTCCCAATGGAAATGCTCTCAAAAGTATGCAAGGTTTCACCAAAAGAAAAATCCTCTGGAGGGGAGGCAGAGGGAACGGATTCCTCTGCATCTGAGTCCTCATAGGCTAAGGGCATGTCCTGATCATCAGAAAGGTCAGGGTCATCGGACTCCTGGTCGGTAGACTCTGAAGGCAACTGAATTTTTTGTCTCTTAGCAGGGGAAGGACGGCTTTCCCTAATTAGAGTAATAAGGTCTTCAGCCATTCTAAGCGTTTGTTTTTGTGGCATGGGAGTCTGAGCATGCGCTTTGGTTGTCAGTTTTCTAGGCATAGTGCGTATGCTGGGCCTAAGGAACTCGGTAGTTTTGGCTAAAAAAGAAGTTATTGATTTGATTCGAACATCGGTAGGATGAAAAACACCCTTAGAAGCCGGTGTCTGCACAGTGGCTCTGGACCCTTCCATGGTACAGACATCTTCTGGTTCCATAGTTGAAGAAGCATCTCACGGCATATCGAACTCCAAATGGGTCTCAGCAGAGGCCTGCGAAATCACAAAAGCGGGCATCAGGGGCTGCAAATGAGCCTCACTGAGTAATGGCGGACTGGCGACTAGCTTAACTGAAGCATTGTCGGCAGCTTTGGACCTATGTGGTGTGTCTTTATCCTTACATTTTTTTTCGAAAGATCAGTAGTTGGATGGCTTATCAAAGCCATTTTGGAATACGGAGAACGAGACTGAAAGAATTTAGTGACAAAGACAGCCCGATGACGAATGGTTCAGGCATTAAACAAGAGACAAAACTGACAGCGAGGGACATCGTGGTCTGGGCCTAGACAGGTGATGCAGTAAGAATGAAAATCTCTGTGAGGTATTTGCTTTCTACAGGCAAGATAATTGTTAACTTTTTCTGACATCGGTTAGAGCAAGAAAAAAAGATCCCCAACAGGGTACTTAGCTTTAGAAGACTTTAGGATGATCAACTCGAAAACAAAAATTTCAGGTAGCAGCCAACCGGCACTTGCGAACTGCTTCTGCTTCGGGCTCCTCCTCAGCAAGAAAGACTGGTGTAATGGCAGCGGCTGCCTGCTTTTATACCCCTGACGACCTGACGTCATGGAAGAAGTGACAACATCTGACACAGAAATACTAAGACTCTGGTATTCGGGCCGACTGAGGGCTACCTGCAGGCAGATAACACAAGTGTGATGACTGCAACAGTGAAACACAAAGGACATCTACCTTATAGTCTGGGCAGAAGGGGGCATAGCTAGTAAACCTGTGCCAGCCTTTCCCAGGTGTGTGTGTGTGTGTGTGTGTGTGTGTGTGTGTGTGTGTGTGTGTGTGTGTGTAAGTAAAATACATCTCCAAGAGTGTGCGTGTGCCAGGTACTTGGGCAGGGACATGAAGTACTGGTTGGACAGAGAGTGCTGGAGGACTTGGCTTGGAACCTTGGCTAAAGACTCAACTCTATAGCTGTGCTAGTGGAGAGTCTTATTGGGGATCTGGAGAAAGAGGAAGAAACCAGCCTCAGACTGACTGTGGTCTGTGTGTGCTCTTAAAGAAAATTGTACTTGGAGAGAGCTGCCTCTGGAAATGCTGTGTGTGTACTTGTTAACCTCCCAATGTGCGTCCCCACTGGTGAGGATTGAGGCTCCTTGATTATTGGTCCAGGGGTGGGGCATTACAGAGATTTCAGTTTCTTGGCTGATCTAGGTAGAATGCCCACTGAAGCCACTTAAAAGGTCACAGCCAGTTGAAAAATGCCAATCACAAGCACACTGCTGTATGATAGGAAAATCACTGAAGAGCACCATCAGGCCGCATGGCTATGTGTACTACTAGCAGAGACACATGGCACTATCTGCAGTGTCCATATATCTGCATTCTGTGCACACAACCTCCTTTCATAGTTTCATAGTTTAGTACAAGGCTATCTGCCCTGGGGCATTTATAAGCCTAGCCATAGTGATGTGGCTTTCACCACCCCATGTAATGGTACAAAATTGTACATAATAGATTTAGAATACTGTGCCTCTGTCTAGTAGTGACACAGTGAAGACCCCCTTACATAATAGAATTAGTTTACTGTACCTCTGTCTAGTAGTGGCATAGAGATGACCCCCGGGGTAAACCTACAATCTCCCATCCACTCGTCAAGATTTCTCTTGAAGAGAGTCAGTGAGGGGCTCTGTCTAACATGAACTGGGATTCTGTTCCAGAGTATGGGAAGCCTCTGAGTTATGAATCTGTCCCTCCAGCATTTCCTATTCATATTTGTGCTGAGGTTTAAATCTTTTAGCTCTCGTGGTTCTGATGGATTTGGATTTTTTGAGGTGGAGCATGTCCATCAATTCCTGATTGGTCATGGCCTTCTACGTCAGGCACAGATCACCTCTGAGTAGGCGGTATGCTACTGAATAGAGCTGGAGTTTCTTTAGTCTGGCAGCATATGACATATGTTGGAGACCCTTGATCCTCTTGGTGAGGTACTTTTGGGGTCTCTCCAGTTGTTGCAAGTGCCAGGTGAGGTACATACCAAATGGGGCATTGTACTCAATCATGGGCCTGATAAGGGAGGAGTATAGGGGTACAATGACCTCCTTTGATCTGGATGTGAATCCCTTCATGATAAGGTGGGCAAGGTAGAAAGTCTTTCTAACCACTTTGGCAATGCGGGTGTCAAATGAGAGGTCACTATCGACTTGGGTCCCCAGGTCTCGGATTACTTTTTCCATACTCGGTGGATTACTGTCTATGTGATAATTTGTGGGTACTTTGTTTTTCCCAACGGGGATGACTATACATTTTTTGGCATTTAGTTTAAGGCCATGACTCCGGCACCAGTTGCCCATTTCAGTGAGGCCTTTCTGTAGGATGTGTGTGTCAGCTGGTGTATCGACTATGGCGCCTAGTTTGCAGTCATCTGCGAACTTTGTCAGCCACAACCCTCCCATGTTTGCTTTCACATCTGAGAAATAAATGCCGAACAAGAGGGGTCCCAGGACAGAGCCCTGTGGGACACCACTTGTGACTGGCTTTGAGTCTGACATGGCTCCAGCGATTTTGACTTTATGGGTTCTGTCCAGTTTGCAACCCATCTTGTGACATATGGATTTACATTTAAGCTGTTGAGCTTGTCTATGATGCCTGAGTGGGGTATTGTGTCGAACGTTTTGCCAAGTCCAGGTAGGCTGTATGGACTGCTTTGCCTTCGTCAATGGTTCTAGTGACTGTTTCGAAAAAGTCAACCAGGTTTCCTGGGAACGGACAGAGGTGAGCATGTATTAATGACTGTAGCTGATTGCACATCACTTGACAGTGATTTAGAGATTATCACATTAACCTCATCAGAATACTGACCAAACTACCAGTTAAGCATGATAAAAACTGCTGCCACCTTATTGTGAAAAACGTAACTACAATGAGAAACTTGGGAATAAGCATACAGAGGATAACAGTTTGCACGGAAATATAGGTATAATGACAGTAGATAAAAGACAACTAGCAACAGATGTCAGGTCTTCAGGTTGCACAAATGGGTGAGTGGAAGTAACATTAATAGATACTGAGCAGTGGAATGTGTGGGGTAACATCACAAAAGGACAAGACAGGTTACTATCCTGTTGTAGGTAGTAGGAGGATTGAGCCCACCAGGGAAAAGAGCTCAAGGACAGGACAAGGGACTGTCCTGTTGGAGAAGTGCAGGGGGGGCACACTACAGCATATGCACAAAGACTGCAAGCAGTGTTACAGGGAAAATGAGGCCTCCTGTGCATAGGTCAAACCACATGCGCTCAACACTGTTCTGCAAGAAGGTGGTTAGTGGTAACATGCTCTTGGTTAGGAACAGGGTGTGAACTGTGACAAGAAATTAGCAGACAGGTCTGTAGCCACTAAATAGAGGCAAGGAGACAGTGCTGAGGCCTGGGGGGTTGCCAAGGACAATTGTGCATTCACACACACAGATCTACATGCGTAACTCAGATGTACATACCTTTTTTTGGGGAGTTCATATATATATTTTTTTACTTAAGTATCACTTAACTCATATCTGTGTGACACCTCCAGGTGCATCTGCAGTTAACTCCTACTGATGCTTCTAGGTGTCAAATATTGCTTTTTCGTACTTACATCAATAATTCCAAAAAACGTGCTACAAGGTTTTAAAATATTTCATCTTAAAGCTTACACAATGGCAAACTCAACTGCATTAATATTTGACCTCTGTCTAGTGCAGTATTTTAATTATATTAATTTATATAGATATAATTTCCACATTTTTTCTAAATATCTCAGCAACCAAGTAACAGAACTCCTTAGCCTCATATAAAAGTTCTCGGCTAGATGTACAAAATGCTGCTGATAATATGTGTGTAGCTTTAGTGGTTGCTGAGATACTGTAAGTTGTTTACAAAATATTACAAACATAATAGTTACTCTGTTTACTGTGCATTATAAAACTCAGTTTAAGATTTAGAACCTAAAGAATTCCACCACTATAAAATAAAATAATTTGTGCTGAAGAGTTTGCCATTTATACTTCTTTCATAACCCGTAGGGTTCCAGAGATATGGACATTTGTTTGAAATGCGAGGACATCATTTGATTCTGTCAAAAGATTTAGACTCTGCCCATTGGAAGTTAAAGTGCAAACTTCCTGAGCAAAATTGAAGTGAATGAGTTAAGACATAGGCTAACTTACATTTATATAAAAGAAAGCAAACCATATTAACATTTCTCTAGTTACAAACATCACATATGTTCTTTTGTGTAACTATCATCAATATAACATTACTTAAATTATTCAGTTCCTGCCTTCCATTAAACTTCACTCCTCCAGAACATCATTCCACATGTACTGTTACTCAGTATCCATTTATTTCTACGTAATTTGCTCCTACCACTTTCTAAAGATCCTACTTCCAGTTATTTTATCTCTGTTACAATATTCAGTACTTCAAATGCAGTTGGTATAGACTTAGATTTCCATTTTCTAGTAATTATTTTTTTTGTCAGACACCAGAATTAAACTTGGCAAGGCCTTACTATGTCTAGGCAACTCTGTTTCTGTGTCCTAGATGAAAAGGATAATTTCCTTAGATACACTGATTTGCTCACCCAATATTTCGGACAGAGTACCCTGTAGGGAATTTTTAAAGTCTGCCAACTCATGACACTTGCAAATCACTTGTCCCCTGTTACCTCTCTTTTCTCCATCATATCTCTAACATTTGCCAACATTATTTGCTTCCAATACCTTGCTTTCTTTGGCAGCTTTCTCCAGTAAATTCCAGTCCATCTTGCCTATTCTCTGTACCCTTAACTGCAACTATTCCTGCAGGCAAAAACTCCTTTCTCCATTCTCATGTAGGCTTGGTTTTAAGATGACTTTTTGTTACCTTATGATTAGAATATTCTATATGGCTGCTCCTTAAGGATCTGCATCCAAAATCCCACTCACTCCATATTTCTTAAACTGTCCACCCTATTTCATCATCATACCTTTCTACTTTGAATTGAACTGTGGTGGTGGTGCTGCGGTAGCGTTGTCGCCTCACAGTAAGACGTCCTGTTCGATTCCCAGCTAAAGCATCTTCTGTGTGGAGACATGCGTGAATGGGCGTACCTTCATTGAAGTTGTGCGTCAGGGCTGCCAACTCGGCACGTAAAAATCTACTGCCAATCATTAGCGGACCGGAGTTCCGCTTTGGCGATCCCTAACTGGGAAAAGCCGAAAGACACAACAACATCCGTTCTACTTTGAATTATAGCTTTCTTCTTGTGTTATGTACATGATCCATAACTATTTAGCTCTAAAATGTTCATTCAAATCATGCAATCCTAAACCATCTTATTCTGTTGGAAGGATCAACTTATCCCACTTAAACCTTGGCCTCGTCCTTACAAAATAAATTCTTTCAACTCTTTATTACTATCCATAACTTCTCTAGTTAATAAAAATATGCCTGACCTGTATATAAAACAAAAGAGACTATAGTATCCCTATCTATAAACAGGAGTTACTAGTTTCTCAATTTGTATAATACCTTTTTTAAGTCTGTTCCCACATATCCTTAGCTGCCATAACAGAAGCCTTTTTAATCCACATTCCTAAATACTTCATTTTATTGTGTCACATAAATATGGGTATTGCTGAACTAATTCATGTGTGGGTATATAACTTACAGCTATACCTTTTGTTTTATCTTTGTTAACTGTATATCCCGAAAAGATGTGAAATTGTCTCAAAATGTTCCAGCACACTAAGATGTCCTTTTCTGGTATTATCAGGTACAAAATAGTATCCTCTGCAAATAAAGCCAACTTGTTTTGATTACCATACCAATTATATTCTTGTATTTCTGAGTCCCTTATTTTCTTTGCCAATGCCTCTAAATATAAAACAAAGGGGAAACAGGATACCCCTGCATGGCTCCTTATCAAACAGGAAACCTTCCACTTTAATTCTTGCCTCTGATCCATAATATATTCTTCTGATTAACCTTATTATTGCATCAGGGAATGCAAATGCTTCCATTGCCCTACTCATAAAATCCCAGCTTACTCTGTCAAATGTTTTTACTACATCAAGACACAACACCAACAGTGGCATTTTCTTACATTCTGCTTCCCTCTGGATTGTTAATGTTGGCACCCCACCTTTAAAATCACACTGATCCATATCTATCAATTTTGGCAACATGTTTGCCATTCTTTCAGCTATTATAGATATAAACACTTTATTAACATTGTTTAAAATTGAAATGAGCCCATATGAAGCAGAATCTGATGTTATACCATCTTTAGGTATTACAGCCACCACAGCTTTCTTCCAAGATGCTGGTGTTTCCCCTCCTTTTAAAATACTTTTAAATAAAACCTTCCAAATCTTTATCACTTTCTTCTCTCCTAGTTTCAAAATATTCAAAGGAATACCATTTATTCCTGAAGACCTTCCTGCACAATTATTATATGCCCCCATTTTTATCTTATCTCTTCCTATCTTAACTGTTAATTGTTGAACCTCATCTATCGCTGACCTTGGCATACTCAAGTCCAAGTCTCCCATAAATATTTCAATTTGTACTCTTTCCTGATTTCAACATTTCTCTGCTTTAATGTTCATAAATTTCTAAAATATCTCTAATACTGCTACAGGATCTCAGGTTGTTTTTATTGTCCTAGTTCATTAAGTTTGGCAACAACCTTTCTACTTTCAGTTTCCTAAGTCATGGTGCTAAAAGTTTCTGTGCTCTGGAGTTATTAAAGATCAATTGCTAAAATCTATCTTTCTACACTCATGCATATTTTCCAAACACTCAATTACTTTTTCTTTACCACTTTGTCGTTATGCCTCTTCTTGTTCTGTGAGATTCCCCTTATTCTGCAATACTTTAACATTTGTCACCCATTGTAAATAATTTGTGTTACTTCTTAATCACTTCTCTTTTTCATTTCTACTCTATTTTTAAACTCCACTTTCATTTTATCCCATTCACTAGCTATAACTTCTAAAGAAATTTCTATCTTTCCTAATAAATCTCGAATAATTTCCACTGACCATTCTTTAAATTCCTCTCTTTTTAATAGATAGGTGGGAACATGCCAGGTCTCATTTTTTTACTTCATTTTATCTTGCATTTTTATCTTAGTTGCTATTGGTGTATGACCTGAAACAGTTACTGAATGGGTGTCAAAGCTTTCGATCAAATGCACATGTTCCTGTGAAATATACTTCCTAACCAGTCTAACCCAGTTAATGTACCTTAGGAATAATACCTAAATTCTGTCCGAGTTCTTACTACTGAATTCACATCTTCTATACCAAATATTGTCATAAATTTCTTCAGAAATCTCCCCTCTTCTGTTACATTTTCCCTACTAGGTCCCCCAGTACATACTCACTATTGCAATTCAAGTTCTAGTCCCCAAATATAAGTAATACTTCCTGGTGAAAGCTTATTATTTCTCCCAAAATTTTCTTAAGCTTCATATTAACAGTTTTACTTGGAATATAAATACATGCTAGTGTAATCCTCCTCCACTGCAGAAGCCCCTTACTATTATCAATCTACCACTGTTTTTCCCCTCTTCTATCACTATTGGGGCCCCTCTAGCAATCAGATTTACCCCTTTTTCCTTGTATCCATCCTGAGATCCTTTTTTTGTCAAATTCACATGCTCATTTCTTTACAAATGTGTATCTTACAGCAGTGCTATTTGCACTGTGCATTTCTTAATATAATTTAATACTTTTTCTATTTTTTTCTATACCTGTAAGGCCATTAATCTTCCACGATAACATGGATAGCGAAGCCATTATGATAAAACGTTCCTGTTCCATCGAACATGTATGACAAGTTTTTGAATGCATATTTCCATGATTTGTCTTGCATGGTAGGCTGATCTTTTGTACAGTTGTTTCTTCTCATCTCCATTTGAAATTACTTCAGATCTTAAGACTTTTTATTTTAATGAAAGCCCTCAAAAAATGCATTTTCAAAACACACCCATTCTCTGTTAGCTTAAAACAAAATCACAAGACTATGTATATCTTCAAAAAATTAATCTTAACCCTCCAGACAGGGACAAATTCAGCAAATCAACAGCTGTACCAACCGACATTACCTAACCTAAAAATAACATTACCCACAGTAAAGCACAAAGTACAGCCTGTGTTCTGACTTGCACCGATTAGAGTCTATTCTTTTCTTATCTTGATTCACCTCCCAGATAAGAAAAACAGTTTTGTATGCTTTCAGAAATCAATATCTAGCCCTATGGAAAAAATGGCTGTCTTTAAATAAAACTAAATTATACACTGTCCTATTAAATGCATTAAAGGTACCCAGACTGCTAGGGAGATCGCTATCTCATATTCATTTTCCATAATTTCCAACTTTATTTTTCACTGAACTGTTTGCCACCGTTCCTTTAAATTTTGCATTTCCCTCAGCAAAGAATGCTCAGAACTCTCAAGATGAACTGCTTAAACCTGGAGACAGCTCCTCTCCATGTAAAAGCAGTCAACAAAAAAAAAACAGCTAACATACCTGCATTTTGATAAAGGAATCTTTGGAAATTTCACTCAGAGCAGAATGTACAACTGTTTTCAGCTGCAGAGTTCTTGACTCCCACTCTGAACATTTGTTAATGCAAAAATAAAACAAGCTAATGTCATTGCAAATGCAAGGAATTTAGCATTTTCATGTATTCCATCATTTTGTCTTATTTTTAAGCCTACTTGGTTACAAGAAACACTTGTTTAAAATGTAAGCCATAGGCTTTAATCTAGACAGCCACCACTGTAAAAACAACAGAAATTATCTTAATTCTGCACACAGTACAATCAATGCACTTTTACACTCCAGCCCAGCAGCCTAAGATCAAAGCAAATTAACTTAATCTTGCATTGTTCCAGCATTTCTTCTCTTGTTATATTATAAATTAGCCTACATTTCTTACAGCGAAAAAAAGTGCTTTACTTTAATACTCATAACAGTCCGTGAAAAGACTCACCCCGACATTTGAAATACTTCTGATACACACTAAATAAAACTGCTTTACTATACATGTAGTTTATATCATTAAATGTTTTATACAGACACTAAGACCAAAATTGTTTTACTTAGTTATTTTTTCCTTTTAATGCCATTCTAAGCATTAATGACAAAGTGAGGTACATATTTTACACTCTACCCACAAGTTTAACAAAATCACCAGAAGTCGTCTTTCTCATCCACTTTTTCACAAATACGACTGATGCTTTATAGTTTCCCATTTATTCAATAATTTCAGTGTTGCAGGTCTTCATCCTGTTCATCTCCCAACACCAAACTCTAGTTCAAATTCAATGTACTCCTGATTCTTTGAGTCAACTTCTGTGCTTTTTCTCTCTCTCAGGCACTTTCTCTTGGAACACTGGAAAGTTTTCAATGGCGATGTCTCTCTATCAGCTTTACTATAAGAAGAATGAGAAGCAGAGTCCCCTTCTGCTTGCTGACTCACTTTTTGTTGGAAAACTTTTTTTCCCCTCCTTAGCCTGTTCTGGATCCAAAAATGTTTTTGACCCTCCAGGAAAAAATATTTTGAAAACAGCTGGATACAGCAGCTTGAATTTTATACCTGCCTCTTGACATTCCCTGATTCTGGGATAAACTTACTTCTCTTCTGCCTGGTGTACAGTAAATAATCATTTTCTACAAACACTCAGCTGTCAATAACTTTTTAATACTTTTCCCTTCTACAGTTTTGTTTGGATCAACTCTTTCTGCTGCTGTGATTGCATCTTTACTAATATTGGCCATGGCTGCTTTCTCATGGCCAGGTTTGGACCAAACACTTGAAATGAATGCCCTTTCAGTTAAAATCTTGCTGTGTAATACCAGTCCAGTTGCTTATTTGTGCTTTCATAAAATTATTGCAGTCTACCTTCCAGTTTCATTGGTACTGTTGAAAATATCACATTTTCTTTGTTCTCGGTCTTCTAACTCTACCATTTTTGAAATGGCTCTTCTTGAGAAGCTTCATACTCAGCCAGCCTTTCCTTCATTTTAACTTTTTTTTCTGCAGTTTTATCAGTTCATCTGAATAGTTGCTTAAAGCTTCTATTTTTTTCAACCTTTTATTGTATGAGTTGTTATATTCCTTCAATGTCTGGTTTATTTTAATCACTTCTGAGCACATCTGATTTATTTATTTTTCTCTAAATTACTGTAAGTCATTTCTTGTATCAAAGCTGAAGCTTAAACTGATTTTTGCTGAACAGCAGTGTAATTATTAGTCAGTGTTTTCTCTTCATCTTTTCTGTGTGATTTTCTTTCAGTTTCTCCAAATTTTGTCTTTGCTAGCATATAAGCAGTGTACCTCCTAACCAATAACTGAATTTTACCCAAAATGACAATTTCACTGGCTATTTCTCAGTTTTTGCTTTCACTTTTAGAGTTGAAATTAAAATGTTGATCAGTGTGCAGCCATCTTAGAACTTAAGTCTTATTTGTTGATAAAACTTTATTTCCTATAATCTGGTATTTGAGGAACCATTTGTTACATGAAGGGATAAAGGTCAAAATAGGGTTGGATCCTTCATGGATCAAAAAACTATATATACAGACACCACGCAGGAGCCTATAAAAAAATCTGAGTACGGAAAGAGAACTGCCAGTCTGTTCTCATAACTACGATTTTTGAGGCCACTGATCTTTTTAGTCATAAACCTGTGTGGTCTCTCAAGTTGAATTACATGCTTAGACAAATACATGACAAAAGGGGCAGTGTATTCAACAATGGATCTGATGAGATATGAGTAAAGGGGAACTGGAATTTCTTTGGATCTAAAGGACATGCCTTTGGAAATTAAATGAACCAGACAGAAAGCTTTCCTAACCACTGTGGTGATATGATGGTTAAAAGATGAGGAATTATTAATGATATTGTGTAGATGTGATTTGATAGTTGTGTCACCTATATAGTAAGGGAAATGATTTTGTTCATCCAAATTAACTATAGATTTTGTTTCACATTTAATTGTCCCTGCACCAATTGTTAACATGATCTAACCCACACTGGAGCAATTATGAGTCAGTGGAAGATCAAACAACACCCAGTTTACAGTCACCTGCAAACTTTGATGACCACTGGCCATTAGTGTTGCCTGAATTTCTGAGAAACAGATGCCAAACAGGAAAGAGCCTAACACTAAGCCTTGTCGTCACCACTGGCAACATTTATTTTGCTTTCAGAAGTGGCATCTGCAACTCTAACCACATGGGTTCTGTCAGTCAAACAGTTAGCTAGCCACTGTACAACATAAGGATTTACATTCAGATTTACAAGTCTGTCAATAATGCCTGCATGCGGAATACTATCAAAGGCCTTGGCAGGTCCAGATATGATGCATGTACTGTGCAACCACTATCCACTGCTTGAATTACTTTTTCAAATAAATTAATGAGGTTAAAGAACAAAGACTTTCCTCTGACAAAGCCAAAATCATGAGGGTGCGGGGTTAACAGATTTTAGAGCTTCATATGTGAGGCTAGTGAGATTAATGGGTCTACAGCTATTAGGGTCTATTGTTGGGCCACCCTTGTGCACTCGTATTACAACTACTGTTTTCCAGGCTTCAGAAATGCAACAAGTGGCGAGACTAAGATTAGAAAGGTTCAATATTGTTTCAGATACGCCATATTTTGCAATGATAATCAGGAATCCTGGTATGTTATCTGGGCTCATGAATGAGATATTCTTAGATTATAACAGAGCTGACAGATTGTTCCACAGTAATTAAGGTGGTGGCTTTGACTTGAGGAATCTGTGTAACCGCAATAACTGGGGATGGAGTAAAATTTGCACTAAATTTCTCAGCTAGGACATTAGCCATTTCTTTGGGGTCAGAGTGTCCAGTCTTACTGTGGATTAGCTGTGAACATTGATGGGTGTTAAGTTTTTAACTTCCTAACACAGTTGTTTGTAAGATTTGTAGGTTTTTATTTTATTTCTTTTCTGCTTCATTTATTTTGGCTTACTCAAATGTCCACATCCACTACCAGGTCTACCAGCCTCTCCTACAGACCCAGGACTATATCCATTCTAAGGCTGGGGGCAACGCGGAACCAAAGGGCATTCTGGAGGGTTGTGCCACTGTCTGCTTCTGGTAAGGATTTTTCCATTTATGTCTTATCCCTTGCATTTGCCTGTTTTCATCTGATTTCCACGCCCTTCTAAAGATGATGCCTTCCTGCAGGGAATGCCTAGAAAAATGCACTCCCAGGATGGCCACTCCCATCCCTCCCCACCACCATCTGAGCTGCCCAAGCCAATAATCAAATCTGAGTCATCTGGGTCATAGTTAAGGTTAGTCATTTTTGGTTTTAGTGGCTATTTTACATTCATATTCAGCTCTGAGCTTCTTAATTGTTTCCTTAAGCTTTATACTAGCTTACTTAAGTGTGATCTTATGGAAAATAGAATGAGACTTCTTATAAACATTAAGCAATTTCTTTCTCTCATTATATAATTTATTTATACTGATATTCCATCACAGGAGTTTGTTTTTAAAATTTTCTTTGCATTTGGTGCAGACTGGGCCTGTCTTATCAATACAGCTATTTATGTGGGAGTAGAAGTAGCTACTTTAGCAACAGGATCAAATCAGAGGAGAACTACAGCGAAATGTATTTTGAGCATCAAGTAACTGAAGAAGCTTTACTTTTCAGAAGGTCCTAAACATAGAGATATTAGCAGTGGAAGTGCCACCAATTTGAAAGAAAAAGTCCTCTGATGTATGGTCTGACTTACCAAATGGAAGATAACACTTGGATATTTACAAGAAACTGATATTTTTGAGGAGAGGATCAAGGGTATTGTGGCCTCTAGTAGGATGGTTAACTAACTGCACAAGGGTGTTGGCATTTATAATGGCAAGGAAGTGCTGGGCACTAGCAGTGCTAGTCACCCAATTCATTGATGGATAGTTGAAGTCTCCCAGTAGAAAGGTGTTATCTGTAATGGGGCTTTCAACTAAGGTGTTAAGATAATTATCATACTCAGATAGGGAGACAGAAGGCGTTCCACAGGTAGGTGAGAAGTGGTAATTAGTCTTGTTTAGGGTGAACTGGACATGTAGCAGTTCAAATTTAAATTTAGTGTCTTGCAGAATCTGCCATGAGGTGATAATATCCATGACAAATACTGACACTCCCCCACAACTGTCGTCAAGTCTTATGACGTGATAGGTACGTAACCCAGGAATAGAGAGAGGGAGAGTGCTTTCATTGTTTTGAAACCACATCTCTGTAGCTACACATATGCAAGTGTGCAAGTTGCAGGAGAGCCTCAAGTTCGGGCATGTGCTTGTTTAGACTCCTAGCATGGAATACTGCCACTTTAATGTGCTCCAAATTAGAATTTACTAGCTTGGAATGTCCAGCAGATGGACTCTGCCTAAAGGCACTATGGGGGCAGCAAAAGCTTTAACCTGAATGCAAAAGACTTTGGAACAGAAGTGTAGACCAACCCTGCAAAAGCAGGAAGGCTTGCCAGCCATCTCATCCCAATTTGACACATACTGGGTATCCCCCTAGAATGACACCAGCTACATAGCCAATTATTAAAGTCCGTTATCTTGTATTTGAATCTCAGCATCATTATGGATGATGCCAAAAATACCACTTAAGACCAGTGCCTTTCCTGCTCTGGGCACATGTAAAACCAGCTCAATCATATCCTTATGTACATCCCTCTGGGAAGAGTGCCTAAGGTAATTCATTCCCATGTGGGTCATTATCAGGTCATAATCATAGTTGTCAGAATGGAGGCTTCTAGCAGCCCTTATTACATCTTGGATGCTGGCTCTGGAAAGGCAGCAGTCATTCTTTTCTCACCCAACCTGGTGAGGGTGGTGCCCATATGCCTGACAATAGAGTCACTAATACCTAAAACATGACTGTGGGTAATTCAGTCTCAGTGGGTATTAAGGGCTTGGAGTCTACACCTTTATGACTATTAGAGGTATGTGTACTAGCTGTGGCTGTGCAAAGTTGGGTTGGAGGATGGTAAAATGGTTAGGGTAGATACCTCACAGGTACACAGTACAGGGCCTGATTCTTAATCCTGAAGGGGAAATTGGCCAGGCTTAAAATGTCCCACAAGGCCAGCTAGCCTAGTATGTGCCTATGAATCTATGAAAGTGAAGATGGGTGTGCTAATGTGTGAACTAATGGCTGTTTCATTGTTCTTACTCTGGAGGCTTAAGTAGTATTTTCTTAACAACCTTAGTATAAGTTGGTTTAGTGGAGGTGCTTTGTGGTCTGTGTGTGTGCGTGTGCGTGTGCGTGTGCGTGTGTGTGTGTGTGTGTGTGTGTGTGTGTATGTGTGTTATGTTTACTATATGTCTTCTGAGGTGAGATGGTGGCCTCCAAGTTCAGTAACTGCTTACACCTCATACATATTCAATCATTGTGAGGTAGCAATTTAGAGTTTTCTGAAAGCATGGGGCAGTTACTACCCTGCCTCAAAAGACCCAGTGTTATCAGGCTGGCCACAGAAAGGGCAAAAGCTGACTGAAATTCCATAATGACCAGTAAAAAGTGAAGAGAAAACATGGTAGCTTAATAAATTAACTCAGAGTATAAGAAACAGGGCAATAATATGGAATGAGGCTAAAACAGAGAAGACTACAAGATGTGACTACTGCAGTATTCACAAGTCCAAAAATGAAAATTAAAAGTTAAAGAAACAAAAGATAATCAATAAAACGTGGTGAATTTAAATCATACAGTTTTACTCAGTAGGCGAATATGTTTTTGACCTAGCCCAACGTGATTATGATCCCCAAACTGTGACAAAGTATGGAAGGAAACAGCATGATGGTTTGTGTGACACAAGTGTCTCATCTCTAGGAATCCGACTTAATTTTCCCAAAGTACTGCACATGTGATCAAGTGAAGACTCGGCTGCTTGAGACCACATTCTGTTACTGTGCAACAGCAAAATCAGTGAAGTGCTTATTCGGAGTAAATGGGCAACAGTTACAGGAACTATTACACTCTGGCAGTATGATTATTTTAATATAGGCACAGTATATCTGCAAAGAAGAGGCCTGTTCACTGAAGACTACAGAGGTGGTATGCATCTATGAGGAGAAAAGATGTTACTGAGTTACACAGATGAAGGCACAAAACCAGTTTGGCAAAAGCCCCAGCACTACAGCAGCCTTGCAGAGAGGTGGAAGAATGAAATGGTATGGGTCGCTCCTCAATTCTGGGAGAAGCACATTCAGGTGCACACTTAATGCGATACCTCTTGTGGAGATCAGAGAAACCATTTCTCCTGCTTCAGGAGGGGACAGGGCTGAGTTGAGGGGATCACCCCTTGTAGAAGGGAGGGGATTGTCCTCCAGTCATCCCATCACATCATCTATCTGTTGCATTGCTGGGCATGTATGGGGACTAGGGCTTAAAGCCTAAAAATCTCACACCACTTCTGACGGTTGTCTAAATATTGGGTCTCCTGCTGGTCAACCCTAACCCTGGTGATAGGGAGCAAATGGGAAGACTGACTGGGGGGAGGGGGCATAATGATCAACAGAAAGTGGAGACAAATATCTGGAAAAAGCTTAACATTTCTCAAGAAATTCTGGAAACAGTTGGAAGTAGATAAGTCGATGAAATAGAATCAAAACAAGGGTAGTTCACTGGTCAGCGGGAGAGAGACACCACCTCCAGCACAGAATCTTATGATAAAAGATGGCCTGAGAGACTCTGGATAACATCACAGACTTGGGGCAAACTCAGGTAGGGTTAAATATGTCAAACAAACAAAGTCTCTGCCACTGTACTACAGAGATAATTAGTGGAAGATGGGGGGGTGCCAAACATCCAGAGGGGATACATGGTCCTAAGAACCAAAAGTAGTGTTGAAGTCACAGGAGCTACAAAATAAGAGTGTGGTTTTATGTCAAGAGTTCACTGACAAATGTTCCTTGGATCAATGGAGTGAGCTGCTCTTTCCAGGGGAGAAGTGACATATGGAGGTTCTTATACCTGCCCTAACTGGAGACCTTCTACCTTGAGAGACAGAGGGAGAAGAGGATTCATCTGTCATACATTCAGGTAGGTCAGATAAGCTTTAAAAGGGTCCAGAGGAAAGCCAAAACATCAAGTTGTGATAAGGATATGTAAGGTAGTGAGGGTGGATACTCCTGCTGGACCCCAACCAGCTTAGTCCTACTCTGAGATGAAGAACAAAATTGACTAAAAAGGTAGATGAGGAGACAGACAGAGAGAGAACTCTGTAAAGCAGTTGCTGATACCAAAGCTATTTAGGTAGTCACAAAAACAGACCATAATCATATATTGGGGTGTTATTTGGGCATAGATAAAACCAAAGAAAGAGCCCCAGCCAGGATTTACTGGTCAGGTATTTTAAATGAGATTGAAAACTATTGTGACTAGTGAACCAATTGTCAACTGACAGCCCCAAACCTGAGCTTCAGGAATGCTTCGACTGCAACACCTACAGCTGAAACTCCATTTGAGAAGATTATTAAAGATATTGTGGGATCATTAGTTAGGCCCAAGAGGTCCACCAGTATGAACTAGTGGGGATGGACTATGTTACCTGGGTCCCATGAAGCTACTCCTATCAGAAAGGATAACTTCTAAGTAGATAAGGAAGTGGTATTGCTATTTTCCAAGGATGGGATATTGAAGGAGACCCTAACAGACCAAGGTATGCCCCTTCATATCCAAAGTCATGGGGCACTTGTGTCAAAGCCTGCAAACTACAACTGAGACCCTCCATCTATCACCCCCAAATAGATAGGTTGGTAAAGTGCTTTAGAAGAATTTTTGAAATATATGTTATGGAAGGTTACTGAGAAGGATGGGAAACACTGGAACTAAATGCCTGTGGTTTGAAAGGTACCCCAAGTGTCTACAGGATTCAGTCCATTTCACATGTTCACAGGTTACTACTAGGCTATTGATCAGACAGATCATTTGCAGTGCAGCCACCAAACATTTCACTACTTACTCCCCCCTTTCCATATGGAATATAGGAGTCAGTCCTAAGGTGAATTTAGAGCTGCCCATCTGCTGATCTAGGGTGTATTTGAAAACAGTTAGGGGAAATGCAATTCTTAATATAAAGAGGAAGACTGCCCCAGAGAAATGGAATTCTTTGAGTGTGGTATTTATCCTACCAGCAAGGTTCTGTTTATGTTACGGTGGTGGTTTACATCTTTTGAGTGAGTGTTCATGGTATTATAGGGTTTTGAAAATATGAAGAGGGCCACCCAAGACTGAGTCATCCAAAGCCTTGTAGGCAAAGCAGAGGTCACTACTTAGGGGTATGTATGAGGTGAAGAAAACACAATGTTTTAAGGTGATTAGTGTAGCTCATATAATTCACATCTTTGATTCACTTGGTGAGGTCTGATGATATACTTGGATTAATACGTATCAAGGGGATCATCACATTATATAATGGACCTAATGAGGGAGGTGTAGAGAGGGGTAATTATTTCTTTGGGCCTTGAAAATGTACCTTTGATAATCAGTTGGGCTAGGTAGGACTTTCTGATCACAGATCATATATGGTGGTTAAAGGAGAGTTCATTGTCTACCAAAGTGTCCAGGTCCCTAATCTTCTCACTTTTTTTTTTTTTTTTTGGGGGGGGGGGTAGTGTTTATATGCTATGCTCATAGGTGCTCATGTTTCCCAAAGCAGACAATACTATACTTTTTAGCATTTAGTTTTAGGCCATGGTCTTGGCACCCCTGGTTTCTACGTGTTATGCCCTCTTTTAGGATCTAAGAGTTTCCTATAAAGTTGGCAACAGCTTCAAGCCTGCATCAATCTGCAGACTTGGTCAGCCACAGATCCTTATCAGCTTTAATCACGGAAAAGTAAATAACAAATACTCTAGCACCAGTCCCTGGGGAAAGCCACTGGTAACAAGCCTTTTAGACAACAGTCTCTCTCCAGTCCTGATTGATTAGGTTCTGTCAGTGAGCCAGAACATGATCCAGTGGGGTCACATAGCACTGACTAATTAGTTCATCAATAATTCCAGACTGTGGAATGCTATCAAAGGCTTCTGATAAGTTAAGGTAGGTGGTGTGCATCAATTTCCCCTTATCCAATGTCTGAATGACTTTTTCATAAGAGCCTTCTAAATTTGGTAGGCAGTATCTTCTGTTTACAAACTCAAACTGTTCCGAGTCCAAGAAATGTAAGCTGCTGATATACTTGTTTACGGATTCCATAATGATGCTCATCTCTTGATTGTGGATTCTGACCTCTATTACTGTTCTTACTGCACTTAACCTACATTTCCCTCCAGGGTTTTAGAAGCTTTATGCAGTAAATTTGCACAGTACACCTCTTCCTTATTTGTCTTACTTTATAATTCATCTCATTTATCCACCTGATTATCTCAAAGAGTCATTAACAATTAGCCAGGAACAGACTTTGAACTGCAGAGGGCTTTTGGATACAGCAAAAGAGACATGAGAGAAGAGAAGACACCTTTTAAGAGTGTCATGTGGTATTATACTGACCTACAGGAAAGCCAGAGAGTGCTGATGCCCATTGTGTACGAGTACATGGAGAGGGCACATGTAAGCCAGCACTGAGCATGCCATAAAAGAATAGTTGTGTAAAACCTTACCATAACCATAGATGTCCTTCTCTTCCATGTTGCAGTATTCTTACTGTGGGATTTCCTGCCTCAGGCAACCAGACATCGGCTGGTATACAAAAGCTTAAGCCTGGTTGCTGTAGGTGCGTGGGACTTCACACATACGGCCATAAACCAGGGACCTTAAATGTGACATCTGCACACACAGACCTCAGAACCTGAAGGCCAGACAGACAGTCTTAAGAGAGGAATAAGTGATGGTCAGCTGGAAGAGTCAAGCATTGTTGCCCTCGGTTAAGGGTAGAGCTTCCTAAAAGCTAGGAGCTAAGTTAGTAGTCCAATGTAATGCAGGGGGAATGTGGGAGGGATGGAATACTGCAACATGGAAGAGAAGGACATCTATGGTTATGCTAAGATTTTACACAACTATTCTATGTCCTTCTACTCCTATGTGCAGTATTCTTACTGTGGGAGAGTACCACAGCTAGTTTGAGGTAAGGATGGTGGTAGCGGTGGAAGATTCCAGAAACCCATGCAGGATTGTGCTAGCAAAGCCTGCCATGGCTCTGGAGACTTGACCTAGTTTGTAGTGCTTGGTGAAGGTGTGGATAGTGGAACAGGTGGCAGCTTCTAAAATGGAAGCTGTGTCCAGCCCTTTGAGGAAGGCTTTGGAAGTAGCCATACCTCTGGTGGAATGTGCTCTCACCCCCTGGGGTAAAAGGTTTGCCATGGTGTGAGTAGCAGAAATGAATGGATTTTCCGATCCATCCTGAGACAGTTTGTTTGGAGACTTCCTTGCCCATAGCCCTGAGGTGGAAGGAGACAAAAAGTTGTTCAGATTTTCTGAAGGGTTTAGTTTTGTCTAGGTAGAATTTAAGTTGTATGTGCACATTCAGGGAATGGAGAATCTTCTTACTCTTGTTAGTTGGTGAGGGGAAGAAGGTAGGCAGGTGAATAGATTGATTTAAGGACAGCTTGTTTACCACTTTAGGCATAAAGGAAGGGTTAGTGCGCAAGGTTTACCCTGTCCTTGTGGAAGATAGTGTAGCGGGGGCAGGCCATGAGTGCCTACAACTCAGACACTCTCCTCGCAGAAGTGATGGCCACCAACAGTACAGTTTTCCATGTACATAGTTGTAAAGGAGCACTGCCAGCCAGTTCAAAGGGGGCCAAGTGTTAGTGTTAGTTTCTCCAGGACAAAATTTAGATCCCAGGGTGGCGGGATGGGTTTTCTAGGGGGTCTGGTGTGCAAGATCCCTCTCAGGAAAAGTTTAACATCTAGCCTGGATAGTAAAGGGGGAGGTCTAGAGGCAGTCAGGCAGATATGGCTAAAAGATGTATTTTCACTAAGAAATAAGAAAGACCATCCTTAATGGAGTCACACACATGTAAGGACTAGGGAAGGGTCCACCTGACTGGGGTCCCTTGTCTTTATGTAGACACCATTTTGAGAATCTCTCCCCATTTTGATAAGTATGATTTTCTAGTAGCAGGTTTCCTGGCCTCCCTCAGGACTGTAAGTACGTCCTCTGAATGGTGGTGTCTAAAAGGGATTAGAAGTTTATCACCCAGAGTGTTAGTGCTAACATCTATAGGTGAGGATGGATTAGGGTTCCCTTTTGTTGTGCGAGAAGGTCCACCTTGTGGGGTAACTTGTGGTGATTGCCCTTGGCTACAGAGTGAAGAAGGGGGAAACAGTGCTGTCTTGGCCAGTGTGGGGGGGGGGGTCACCAACAAGATTTTTGGTTTGTCCTTCCTGAATTTCAGTAGGAACTTTTGAATTAGAGGGAAGGGGTGAAAGGTGTAAAGAAACAGTCCCTTCCAGGGAATGCTGAAGCCATCTACTCTCCAGGCTAGTGGGGAGTGATCCTTGGTGCAGAAATTGGTCATCTGTCTGTTCTGGGGGGAGGCAAACAGATCCACTTGTGGAGTGCCCACCGATGGACAATGTCTAGAAAGGTTTCCCTGTTCAGCATCCACTCATGCTGTAGGGAAGATGTCCTGCTTAGAAGATCTGCCTGTTTTTTGTCCTGAGAGGGAATGTATGAGGCTTGCAGGGACAGGCTGTGCCTGGAGATTATTTCCCATATTTGTAGGGTTATTCTGCAAAGGAGGTAGGCTTTGGTTCCTCCTTGCCTGTTGAGATAACACATGACTGTGGTGTTGTCTGTGAATATTAGAAGGGGTCCAATGTAGAGGGTAGGAAGAAAAGCCTCCAGGGCTAGGAGAACTGCAATCATCTCCCTGACATTGATATGTTTCTTTTGATGGGCAGGACTTCAAATTTCCTGAACTCTGAAGTCCTTGCAGGTGGCTCCCCCACCCTAGGTCTGAAGCATCTGTGTAGATGAACTGGTTTGGAGACGGCATTTGGAGAGCGACTCCTGGGTTGTGACGGATTTGTTGAATCCACCACCTTAGCTCTGATTTGAGACAAGGTAGAAAGGGGATTTGCTTCTCTAAAGAGTGTAGGTGTTGTGACCACACGTTCTTTAGGTAACACTGAAACTTCCGCATATGCATTCTTGCCAAGGGAAGCATGGGAATGATAGCTGCTATAAACACTAGGAGTTGCAGGAATTGTCTTGCAGAAATCTGAGATTCCAGTAAAAGGCTTTGAAAGTGAGTTGAGAGGGAGTGGACCGTTTCCTTTGGGAGATAAATCCCACTTTAGATCTGTCCTGATCCTGCAGCACAGAAAAATTTTGTCTTGCTGAGGAAGCAAGGAAGATTTGTTTAAATTGAGGGTGAAGCTCAGGTTTTGAAGAAGGGTGGTGGCGAACCTGAGATGGTCTCTGAGACTGGTTTCTGTCTCTGCTATAAGGAGAATGTCATCTAGGTAGGGGTAGAGTTGTACACCTTGGGTCCTGTAGTAAGCAATGGCTGGGGCTAGGCATTTTGTGAATACTCTGGGTGCTGTAGACAAACCAAAGGGCAATGCTGTAAACTGAAAGTGAGAGCAGGGCCCAGAGAAACGTAGAAATTTTCTGTTGGAGGGTTTTATGGGGATATGAAGGTAAGCCTCCTTTAGATCTAGAATGGACATAAAGGCCTGGTCTGAGATAAGAGGGAGTAGAGTTGGGAGGGAGAGCATTTTGAAAAAAGATACTTCTAGAAATAGGTTCAGGAAAGATAGATCTAGTATAGGTCTCCAAGGACCATCCTTTGTGGGGACCAGAAAGAGTCTTGAATAAAATCCTTTTCCTTCTTGCCCAGGAGGAACAGGTTCTATTGTTCCTAGTTTTTGGAGGTCTTAAAGAATTTGTGGCAGGAGGTGGATTTGATTTTTGGGGGAAGGGAGTGGGCACTGGGATAGGCTTTTCCCTCCAGGAAAGGAAGTATCCGTTTTGGATGATACTCAGTACCCACTGGTCTGAAGTGATGGTTTTCCAGATGGGTAAACACTGGGATAAGGTTGGCTGACAAAGGCAGATGGGCGAGGCAGTCATGCATTGTTGGTTGCATTTCTATCCTGAAAAGACAGTCTAGGACTTGGTTGAGAGGTGGCAGATCTGGAGAAGGTCTGCCTTCTGGTTCTCCTCCTGTGCCTGGAGGATGAAGGGATGGCAGAGGAAGGGGTTCTCCTGACAAATGAGGTTTTCACAGGGTAGTTCCTGTAATACTTTGGAATGGGGGACAACATAAGCAAGTGCTTGATGTCCTATAGTTCCCTGCTTTTCTCCTACAGATTTTTAAAAAGCTCTGCAGACTATTTTCCAAACAAATGGTTATGGTCTACGGGGGCGTCCAAAATCTTAGCTTTAAAGTCTTCTGGAAGAGGTTGTAGGCGCAGCCAAGAGTATCTGCAGAGGACAGAAGGAGAGGCTGCTGACCTGGCAAAAGCCTCTGCCGCATCATAACTGCACCCAAATGAATGTCTGGCTACCAGTGAAGCCAGAGACAATTTAGATGTTATGTCTGCGTTGGTAGGGCAGTCAGGAGTGGCAGCCAGGAGATTAGTTGCGTGTGAGACAAGGTCCAGTACATATTTGACCATGTGTGTCTGGTAATTTATAGCATGGAAGGCCAGGGTGGAAGAGGTGAACAATTGCTTGCCAATCCTGTCCACGGTTTTGCTGTCTTTATCAGTAGGCAAAAGAGATGCAGAAGGAATAAGTCTGAATTGATTGCCTGGAGAGACAGCAATAACTGCAGAGTCTGCTAAGGGGGGGGGGGGGGACGTTTGACTAAGAATTTTTGATCATCAGGAACCTTATAAAACCTATCTGGTCTTTTAGGTGCAGGTGTTTGAGAGCCCGGGTTTTTGGATGCAGAGGTAAAAGCATCCAGACAGGCAGGTAAGACTGGTGGGATGGCTGATGGGGAGGGAGACTCCACTTGGAGCTCAAAACACCTCCTCTGGGTGTCATTCATCTGGGTAGTGTCCCCATTTAAAGTACTCTTTCATCTTTGTTATTGTTTCACCAAAGGTAATGTCCTCTGGTGGGGAATCCCCTTCAACAGATTCCTCATCTGGTGAATAATATTCCAAAGGGGGAGGCAATCTGGGATACATATGAAATGGACTCTTCAGAAGAAAAGTAGTAAGGTTCTAGTCCCTCTTCTTCTTGGGTAGTCTGCAAGGGGAGAGAAATGGCAGAGGCAGGCCTTGGGCCGAGCACAGGTACAGTGTTGGGAGTATAGCCTGTGGGCCTAAGGGCCGTAAAGGCCTGCATTAGAGAGTTAGTGAAAGAGTGCCAGTCAGGGAATCCTTCTGGGGTAGGAGTCAGATGTTTAGTTTTTTGTTTGCGCTTAGTAGGCATTGGTTTGGGAGAAGGCCTAGGCTACGAAGCTTGAGTCTCAGGACTAGGAGTATCCGACTGTTTCTTGTTCCCCCTGGACATCAGTAGGAACAGACATCTGTACCATCTCCGTGGACATGCAGGCCACAACTTCTGAAGTGGCTTCCTCTGAGAGCCATCGAAGTAGTCGGTTCTGTCAGATGTCCCTCAACTCCTATATTGGAAGCTGGCGGGACGTCAGATGGCAGAGAGGCAACGGAAGTAGGCCTGGAAACTTTGGCTTTTTCCATGGTGGTTCAGTTGGAGTGACTGATTTGGGGTCCATTCTAAGCGCAAGCTTTTTGAGACGTTGGTTCTCTAAATATAAATTTAGCATTGCCAGATGGCTGTGGAGGGTCTTCGGTACGAAAGACTGGCAAATGGAACGCGCAGTATGATCGTGTTCCTTCCCAAGACAAAAGACGCAACAGTCGTGGGTATCCTTCTGCAGTATCTGACACCTGCAATGGCATTTGCCCTTTTTAGCTGACATCGGCTAATATAAAATACAGCTAACCAAGCTCAAGCAAAACGAACGCAAGGTTTCCCTAATGAGGTACTTATCTTTTTAGAAGTTTTCTAGAGTAGGAGCGAAGCAAACTATGTGACGTCATCTGCAGCTGAAAAGTTCTGAGGTCTGTGCGTGCAGACATCACATTTAAGGTCCCTGGTTTATGGCCCTACCTGTGATGTCCCACGCACCTACAGCAACCAGGCTTAAGCTTTTGTATAGGAGCCAACATAGAGTCGCCTGAGGTGGGAAATCCCACAGTAAGAATACTGCAACATAGGAATAGAAGGACATCAAGGAGTTCCAGGTGGAAGACCAAGTTGTAGTTCTCATCCCTACAAAAGAAAAGAAAGTTCTGTCTGTGTGGCAAGTATCCTGTGAGATAAGTAAATGGATATCTAAGGTGGAATTATAAGGTAGTACAAACTGGGAAAAGGCATACTGAGCATGTTACTACATCAATGTTCTAAAGCCCAGGAGGAAGATGCTGGTAGGTGTGGTAAGTGTGGTAACTAAGGTCAGAGACCATAATCAAGAGAAGCAAATGATATCCATCTCCAAAAGTGGCAGTGGACGACACCCTCTGAAAAACCACAAACGCAGGAAGTTCAGGAAGCCCCGCTAAGGTTACTTAATGAGACTAAGGAGAAAACTGCATTTTCAATAGCCAGTGGGTTATCCATTTGTTCTTCACATAGCTCCGGCCACATTACAAAGGCTAATGAACCAGCTACTAAAGCTTCGCTAACCTTACACTGCAGCCTATCTGGATGATGCTGTCATCCATTTGGAAAACTTCACTAAGGACTGACTCACTGTTAACTCCTCTGAAGTTTATGGTAGGAATAACAGAGGTAAAATACCTTAGGTAAGTGACTGGGAAGGAAGTTATAAAAAGATAACATGGAGGCTGTAAAGGAGTGCTCTGTCCATCAAACAAAAACAGATAAAGACTTCCTTAGCATTTACTGGATATTATTGAATGCCCATCTCACAGTCTGCCTCTATTGCATGCCCACTTAAGAACCCGACAGCATGATGCCTGAGCGAGTTAAGTTAACATCAGAACCCAAAGAAACTTTACATTTGAAAAGTTTCTTTGCAAAACCAGTCCTGGTGCTCTGGGCTTCTAAATTAAAAAAAAAAAAAAATGAAACACCATTGCTTGATTTTGTGCTGTGTTCCATCAAAACACATTAGTCTGCTAAAAACAGATGTGTAGTCAAGTAAGCAGCTAAGAACAAAAGGCTGTAATTCATGATCTTTATGTAAACAGTAAAGCTTGGTACAGGTATTTATATGAACAGCAATGCCTGGCTCAGGCCTATCTATAACAGGCATCTGTTACAGTGCTGGAACCAGTCTTGGGTCATAGCTATGGTCTGCAATTTAACAGCAAGATTCAGTACTTAGACACAACCAGATTTCTGATAAGCAAGTCAAAAGCCACTCCTTCGATACTGCTTGGCCAAGGTCTGTTGGTTTGCAAGTAAACAGGCCTGCTACTTTGCAAATAGGTTTGCTATAGACATTTCAACAGGCAGAAGACACCTCATTTAACATAATGAGCATAAAATGTTAACAGAATAACGTGAAAAAAAATAGGTTTTGGAAGCCTTAAGATATTACCAATTACTGTGTCAAATGAAAAGACGATCATTGGCAGATATTCTTCAGCCGTACACATGTAAAATGTTAAGTCTGATTTGGTTGAGTTAGGAATTACAACCACGTGTTTCACAGTGCAACGCCTAGATGGTGCAAGAGAGTCTTCATTTTGGATGCAGCAGTGCAGGTTAACAATCAATTAAATGTAAACGTCTCCAAACCTGTTACAGCAGCTGTAACTGTGCTACAAGGTGAAGCAAGTTTTTTGGTGTGCAATCACTTACGTCATCCAGTGTTCTCAGAAGCATTTCTAGGAAAGCTTGCAGCAGCTTTTCTTGGGCAAGACTGGGTTTGCCCAGCTAAACTCCTCATCTAAGAAACAGGCAATCGTTCTTAAGATGTCCATATTCATTGTCTTATCTCCCATAGCCCACTCAAGCTTTAACACCCTTATTAAGTTATTGCTTATGACATGGGCAAACGTACAATAATGGAAAAGAAAAAAAAAATTAACATTTTTCATTTGCATCATTCACCCCAACATTACATAAACTGCTCAATTCCTGCCTGTATTGTTTCTACAAATTCCATTTCTATGAAATTTGCTCCTTCCCTTTTCTAAAAATTACACATCCAGTCCTTTTATCCCCTTTAAAACATTCAGTGCTTCAGTTACAGTTAAGACCATACTATGTTTCAGCAATTCAAATCCAGTGCCCCAGCTCCAAAGAATCACTTCCTCAGTTAGAGCTATTTGCTCCCTCAACATTTCTGATGAGAATAATCTGTAAGGAATGTTTAAATCTAGCCACTCATGCTTTTCTTACTGCACCAGTAAATCAAGTTAAACAGAATTGATCACTTCACTACCTAATCCACAAACAGTACTCAATAAACCAGGGTCTGTACTCAGGCAGACCTGCATATGTAGTGCAGAGATAACAAGCGCGGGCTCTTGGCCTTACCTACAGGAACTGCCAACTCCTCCAGGTCTGTCAGCAAGAGAGAAGTGGCTGCTGACAGCAGTAAACAGAAAAAGGAAGGGACAAAAAAGATCCCAAGTTTAATATAAGCCATAGGAGGATACTCACAAGTTAACGCCAGTGATTTCCACTATGAAATTTGTGCAGTTTTGCTACACTTAAGGCCGGCTCAATTGTTTCAGAGGTGCACATACCTGGCTGCCAAACAAAAGGCAGGAAGGAGTTAATAAAACTTCTATGACTCTCCCACAAGCTGAGGTACTAAGACCTGACAATTTCTTGATTGGTGTTTATGCTGACCAGCGGGCTGTGCAAATGAGTAAACCTGGGGATATGAACACAGCACAGTGTTTTTAGTGTGCAGCACTCTAATTTAAGGTAATGCAAACATGAACACTGCATAGAATCCTGAATCTGCAGCATTCTAAATCGGGGAAACACAAACATGAACATTGCATGGAATCCTGAGCCTGCAGCATTCTAAATCGGGGAAACACAAACATGAACACTGCATAGAATCCTGAGTCTGCAGCATTCTAAATCAGGGGAAACAAACATGAACACTGCATGCAGTCTTCAACATGCTGCACTCTGAGGATAACCCACACATGAACGCTATGCGGGGCCTTCAGTGTGCAACACTAATACAGGGCAACTCAAATATGAACACTGCATGAGGTCTTCAAAAGTACAGCACTCTTAACGGTAACCAAATAAGAACACTAACTAGGGGCTTCTGTGTGTAACAGTTTAATGCAGGGTAACTCAAACATGAACATGGGGTCCTCAGTAGGCAGCACTGTATGGGGTCCTCGATGTACAGCATTCCAACAAGGTAACCTAAACATGAAAACTACATGGGGTGTTAATCAGGCCGACTGAGGGCTACCTGCAAGCAGCTAACCCAAATGTAATGACTGCAACAGTGAAACACGAAGAACATCTACATGGGGCTTAAATGTGCAACACTCTAATGCATGAACACTGCATGGAATCCTTAGCAAACACATTCTAAACTAGGGGAATACAAAGATAAACACTGCATGTGAGTGTCAATGTGTAGCACCCTTAGTCAGGATAACAGAGTTATCCAAATCCAAACATGGTGTTCAAAGTATACAGCACTCTAACTTTGGGGTAACCTAAACACAAATGCATCATGGGGTCCTCAGTGTGCAGCATTCTAACTTAAGGTAACCCACACATGAACACTACACAGGGGCATAACAGTATAACAGTCTTAACATAGGGTAACCCAAACCTGAACACTCTTTGGGGGCTTCAGTGTGTAACACTCTAATACAAGGTAACCTAAACAAAAACACTGCATGCAGTCCTCTGTATGCAACACTGTATGAGGTCCTCAATATACACCATTCTAACAGGGTTATCCAAACATGAACAGTACACGGGAGCTTCAATGTGTGACAGTCTAACTAAGGGTACCCCAAACATGAACACTGCATGTTGTCTTCAGGGTGGAGCATTCAAACTCAGGGTAATACAAACATAACCACTGCATGGGATCCCCACTGAGTAGCATCCTAACTCAGAATAACAAACAGTTGTAATATTCATGAATTGCAACAGTACTAAATGTATGTCATAGGAGGAAATGTGAAATAGACAAGCTAGAGGAATCATAGATAAAGTGGGTTAAACAGATGAAATGTAATACAGACCAAACTACGGGAATTATAGACAGTGTGGGTTAGACAGATGAAATGTAATATAGACAAAACTATGGAATTATAGATTGAGTGGGTTAGGCAGATGAAATGTAATATAGATCAAACTACGGGAATTATAGATTGAGTGGGTTAGGCAGATGAAATGTAATCTAGACCAAACTACGAGAATTATAGATAGAGTGGGTTAGGCAGATGAAATGTAATATAGACCAAACTACGGGAATTAAAGATAGAGTGGGTATGGCAGATGAAATGTAATATAGACCAAACTACGGGAATTATAGATAGAGCTGGTTAGGCAGATGCAGGGAATGAGTGGACAAAGTCTATAGGGTGTAGGAATATGTGAGGCATGTGACTGAAGGAGAAAGGTGCTAAGGACATGTAATAGGAATGAATTCAGGAAATGCAGAGGTAAATGAAGTCAGGTATAAAAGGGATGTCTACAGAATGAAAATGTGTGAAGTCAATAAGAGGGTAAAAGGGTAGGGGATAAAACATGCAGCTTTAGGATGGACAAGAGATCTTAAATGATCAGTGACTGATTCTGTAGGATACAGTTAACTAAGATGTTAAGCCACTAACAGATGAAACGTTAAATGTTGTTATATGACAGTGCATTTAATACATGAGTGACATGGAGTTAATTACACCTCATAATTCCTGTGGCAAAGTGTTCCACGAAGTAGCTAAGAAGAAGCTTGGAGCTCAGTCACCTAATTTTGAGACTGTTTTCTCCAACACTGACATGATTTTATGGGAGAATCTTAGCAGGCTGTAAGTTTCATGCCTACTGAAGTTATAATGAAAACTGCCACCTCTAAATGCATCAGGCAGAATTTTCACTCGCCATCTTAGCAAAGCTACTGACAGACTATCTGTGTACCATCCTGGATAACAGTTCTTCCATCTTATGACTGCTGAACAAGTATACATGCTAAGGTACTCTTTTTACTTGCGATACACTGTAGAGTCTTACATGAAAATGTATACTTCATATCTTCACTATACAGTTAACAGTCCCATGTTTTATTATCAATTACTCTGCTTCACCGATAAAGTATCAAATCTAATGGACTAGGACTTAACCCACAAACAAGTAAACTACTGAACCTAACAGGGACTGGATAAAGTCCTGTATGCAGACAATAGTTTATCTAGAAAGGTTGGTTCGGCACAGGTTGCCTAAAGGGAGGAGGGTGAAGAGGAGGGTAGGTTGGCACAGTGACAGAGAAGGTGGGAAAGTGAATCCTGTACCCCCTGGTGAAAATGCTTCTGGTAACAGCAAGCTACTGAAGCCAATGTACTGTGGCGTATTCTATGGTACCTGTAAGCTATGAACACGAATGTGCCAAGATTTACTATACTATACCTGTAAGCTATCAAACATAATGTAGCATGATTTACCCTGCTGTACCTGGAAAGCTACCAGAAGTAAGGTACCGTGATTTACACTGCTATAGCTGTAAGATATCGGACTTAATGTAGCATGACTTACCCTGCTGTACCTGGAAAGCTACCAGAAGTAAGGTACAGTGATTTACACTGCTATAGCTGCAAGATATCGGACTTAATGTAGCATGACTTACCCTGCTGTACCTGGAAAGCTACCAGAAGTAAGGTACCGTGATTTACACTGCTATAGCTGTAAGATATCGGACTTAATGTAGCATGACTTACCCTGCTGTACCTGGAAAGCTACCAGAAGTAAGGTACCGTGATTTACACTGCTATAGCTGTAAGATATCGGACTTAATGTAGCATGACTTACCCTGCTGTACCTGGAAAGCTACCAGAAGTAAGGTACCATGATTTACACTGCTATAGCTGTAAGGTATCAGACTTAATGTAGCATGACTTACCCTGCTGTACCTGGAAAGCTACCAGAAGTAAGGTACCATGATTTACACTGCTATAGCTGTAAGATATCGGACTTAATGTAGCATGACTTACCCTGCTGTACCTGGAAAGCTACCAGAAGTAAGGTACCGTGATTTACACTGCTATAGCTGTAAGCCATCGGACTTAATGTAGCATGACTTACCCTGCTGTACCTGGAAAGCTACCAGAAGTAAGGTACCGTGATTTACACTGCTATAGCTGCAAGATATCAGACTTAATGTAGCATGACTTACCCTGCTGTACCTGGAAAGCTACCAGAAGTAAGGTACCGTGATTTACACTGCTATAGCTGTAAGATATCGGACTTAATGTAACATGACTTACCCTGCTGTACCTGGAAAGCTACCAGAAGTAAGGTACCGTTATTTACACTGCTATAGCTGTAAGATATCGGACTTAATGTAGCATGACTTACCCTGCTGTACCTGGAAAGCTACCAGAAGTAAGGTACCATGATTTACACTGCTATAGCTGTAAGATATCGGACTTAATGTAGCATGACTTACCATGCTGTACCTGGAAAGCTACCAGAAGTAAGGTACCGTGATTTACACTGCTATAGCTGTAAGATATCAGACTTAATGTAGCATGACTTACCCTGCTGTACCTGGAAAGCTACCAGAAGTAAGGTACCGTTATTTACACTGCTATAGCTGTAAGATATCGGACTTAATGTAGCATGACTTACCCTGCTGTACCTGGAAAGCTACCAGAAGTAAGGTACCGTGATTTACACTGCTATAGCTGCAAGATATCGGACTTAATGTAGCATGACTTACCCTGCTGTACCTGGAAAGCTACCAGAAGTAAGGTACCGTGATTTACACTGCTATAGCTGTAAGATATCGGACTTAATGTAGCATGACTTACCCTGCTGTACCTGGAAAGCTACCAGAAGTAAGGTACCATGATTTACACTGCTATAGCTGCAAGATATCGGACTTAACGTAGCATGACTTACCCTGCTGTACCTGGAAAGCTACCAGAAGTAAGGTACCGTGATTTACACTGCTATAGCTGCAAGATATCGGACTTAATGTAGCATGACTTACCCTGCTGTACCTGGAAAGCTACCAGAAGTAAGGTACCGTGATTTACACTGCTATAGCTGCAAGATATCGGACTTAACGTAGCATGACTTACCCTGCTGTACCTGGAAAGCTACCAGAAGTAAGGTACCGTGATTTACACTGCTATAGCTGCAAGATATCGGACTTAATGTAGCATGACTTACCCTGCTGTACCTGGAAAGCTACCAGAAGTAAGGTACCATGATTTACACTGCTATAGCTGCAAGATATCGGACTTAATGTAGCATGACTTACCCTGCTGTACCTGGAAAGCTACCAGAAGTAAGGTACCGTGATTTACACTGCTATAGCTGTAAGATATCGGACTTAATGTAGCATGACTTACCCTGCTGTACCTGGAAAGCTACCAGAAGTAAGGTACCGTGATTTACACTGCTATAGCTGTAAGATATCGGACTTAATGTAGCATGACTTACCCTGCTGTACCTGGAAAGCTACCAGAAGTAAGGTACCGTGATTTACACTGCTATAGCTGTAAGATATCAGACTTAATGTAGCATGACTTACCCTGCTGTACCTGGAAAGCTACCAGAAGTAAGGTACCGTGATTTACACTGCTATAGCTGTAAGCCATCGGACTTAATGTAGCATGACTTACCCTGCTGTACCTGGAAAGCTACCAGAAGTAAGGTACCGTGATTTACACTGCTATAGCTGCAAGATATCAGACTTAATGTAGCATGACTTACCCTGCTGTACCTGGAAAGCTACCAGAAGTAAGGTACCGTGATTTACACTGCTATAGCTGCAAGATATCACACTTAATGTAGCATGACTTACCCTGCTGTACCTGGAAAGCTACCAGAAGTAAGGTACCGTGATTTACACTGATATAGCTGTAAGATATCGGACTTAATGTAGCATGACTTACCCTGCTGTACCTGGAAAGCTACCAGAAGTAAGGTACCGTGATTTACACTGCTATAGCTGCAAGATATCGGACTTAATGTAGCATGACTTACCCTGCTGTACCTGGAAAGCTACCAGAAGTAAGGTACCGTGATTTACACTGCTTTAGCTGCAAGATATCGGACTTAATGTAGCATGACTTACCCTGCTGTACCTGGAAAGCTACCAGAAGTAAGGTACCATTATTTACACTGCTATAGCTGTAAGATATCGGACTTAATGTAGCATGACTTACCCTGCTGTACCTGGAAAGCTACCAGAAGTAAGGTACCGTGATTTACACTGCTATAGCTGTAAGATATCGGACTTAATGTAGCATGACTTACCCTGCTGTACCTGGAAAGCTACCAGAAGGAAGGTACCGTGATTTACACTGCTATAGCTGTAAGATATCGGACTTAATGTAGCATGACTTACCCTGCTGTACCTGGAAAGCTACCAGAAGTAAGGTACCGTGATTTACACTGCTATAGCTGCAAGATATCACACTTAATGTAGCATGACTTACCCTGCTGTACCTGGAAAGCTACCAGAAGTAAGGTACCGTGATTTACACTGCTATAGCTGTAAGATATCGGACTTAATGTAGCATGACTTACCCTGCTGTACCTGGAAAGCTACCAGAAGTAAGGTACCGTGATTTACACTGCTATAGCTGTAAGATATCGGACTTAATGTAGCATGACTTACCCTGCTGTACCTGGAAAGCTACCAGAAGTAAGGTACCGTGATTTACACTGCTATAGCTGTAAGCCATCGGACTTAATGTAGCATGACTTACCCTGCTGTACCTGTAAAGCTACCAGAAGTAAGGTACCGTGATTTACACTGCTATAGCTGCAAGATATCGGACTTAATGTAGCATGACTTACCCTGCTGTACCTGGAAAGCTACCAGAAGTAAGGTACCGTGATTTACACTGCTATAGCTGCAAGATATCGGACTTAATGTAGCATGACTTACCCTGCTGTACCTGGAAAGCTACCAGAAGTAAGGTACCGTGATTTACACTGCTATAGCTGTAAGCCATCGGACTTAATGTAGCATGACTTACCCTGCTGTACCTGGAAAGCTACCAGAAGTAAGGTACCATGATTTACACTGCTATAGCTGCAAGATATCGGACTTAATGTAGCATGACTTACCCTGCTGTACCTGGAAAGCTACCAGAAGTAAGGTACCATGATTTACACTGCTATAGCTGTAAGATATCAGACTTAATGTAGCATGACTTACCCTGCTGTACCTGGAAAGCTACCAGAAGTAAGGTACCGTGATTTACACTGCTATAGCTGCAAGATATCGGACTTAATGTAGCATGACTTACCCTGCTGTACCTGGAAAGCTACCAGAAGTAAGGTACCGTGATTTACACTGCTATAGCTGTAAGATATCGGACTTAATGTAGCATGACTTACCCTGCTGTACCTGGAAAGCTACCAGAAGTAAGGTACCGTGATTTACACTGCTATAGCTGCAAGATATCGGACTTAATGTAGCATGACTTACCCTGCTGTACCTGGAAAGCTACCAGAAGTAAGGTACCGTTATTTACACTGCTATAGCTGTAAGATATCGGACTTAATGTAGCATGACTTACCCTGCTGTACCTGGAAAGCTACCAGAAGTAAGGTACTGTGATTTACACTGCTATAGCTGCAAGATATCAGACTTAATGTAGCATGACTTACCCTGCTGTACCTGGAAAGCTACCAGAAGTAAGGTACCATGATTTACACTGCTATAGCTGCAAGATATCGGACTTAATGTAGCATGACTTACCCTGCTGTACCTGGAAAGCTACCAGAAGTAAGGTACCATTATTTACACTGCTATAGCTGTAAGATATCGGACTTAATGTAGCATGACTTACCCTGCTGTACCTGGAAAGCTACCAGAAGTAAGGTACCGTGATTTACACTGCTATAGCTGTAAGATATCGGACTTAATGTAGCATGACTTACCCTGCTGTACCTGGAAAGCTACCAGAAGTAAGGTACCGTGATTTACACTGCTATAGCTGCAAGATATCGGACTTAATGTAGCATGACTTACCCTGCTGTACCTGGAAAGCTACCAGAAGTAAGGTACCGTGATTTACACTGCTATAGCTGCAAGATATCGGACTTAATGTAGCATGACTTACCCTGCTGTACCTGGAAAGCTACCAGAAGTAAGGTACCGTGATTTACACTGCTATAGCTGCAAGATATCGGACTTAATGTAGCATGACTTACCCTGCTGTACCTGGAAAGCTACCAGAAGTAAGGTACCGTGATTTACACTGCTATAGCTGCAAGATATCAGACTTAATGTAGCATGACTTACCCTGCTGTACCTGTAAAGCTACCAGAAGTAAGGTACCATGATTTACACTGCTATAGCTGCAAGATATCGGACTTAATGTAGCATGACTTACCCTGCTGTACCTGGAAAGCTACCAGAAGTAAGGTACCGTGATTTACACTGCTATAGCTGTAAGATATCGGACTTAATGTAGCATGACTTACCCTGCTGTACCTGGAAAGCTACCAGAAGTAAGGTACCGTGATTTACACTGCTATAGCTGTAAGATATCGGACTTAATGTAGCATGACTTACCCTGCTGTACCTGGAAAGCTACCAGAAGTAAGGTACCGTGATTTACACTGCTATAGCTGCAAGATATCGGACTTAATGTAGCATGACTTACCCTGCTGTACCTGGAAAGCTACCAGAAGTAAGGTACCATGATTTACACTGCTATAGCTGTAAGCCATCGGACTTAATGTAGCATGACTTACCCTGCTGTACCTGGAAAGCTACCAGAAGTAAGGTACCGTGATTTACACTGCTATAGCTGCAAGATATCGGACTTAATGTAGCATGACTTACCCTGCTGTACCTGGAAAGCTACCAGAAGTAAGGTACCGTGATTTACACTGCTATAGCTGCAAGATATCAGACTTAATGTAGCATGACTTACCCTGCTGTACCTGGAAAGCTACCAGAAGTAAGGTACCGTGATTTACACTGCTATAGCTGCAAGATATCGGACTTAATGTAGCATGACTTACCCTGCTGTACCTGGAAAGCTACCAGAAGTAAGGTACCGTTATTTACACTGCTATAGCTGTAAGATATCGGACTTAATGTAGCATGACTTACCCTGCTGTACCTGGAAAGCTACCAGAAGTAAGGTACCGTGATTTACACTGCTATAGCTGTAAGATATCGGACTTAATGTAGCATGACTTACCCTGCTGTACCTGGAAAGCTACCAGAAGTAAGGTACCGTGATTTACACTGCTATAGCTGTAAGATATCGGACTTAATGTAGCATGACTTACCCTGCTGTACATGGAAAGCTACCAGAAGTAAGGTACCGTGATTTACACTGCTATAGCTGCAAGATATCGGACTTAATGTAGCATGACTTACCCTGCTGTGCCTGGAAAGCTACCAGAAGTAAGGTACCATGATTTACACTGCTATAGCTGTAAGATATCGGACTTAATGTAGCATGACTTACCCTGCTGTACCTGGAAAGCTACCAGAAGTAAGGTACCGTGATTTACACTGCTATAGCTGTAAGATATCAGACTTAATGTAGCATGACTTACCCTGCTGTACCTGTAAAGCTACCAGAAGTAAAGTACCGTGATTTACACTGCTATAGCTGCAAGATATCGGACTTAATGTAGCATGACTTACCCTGCTGTACCTGGAAAGCTACCAGAAGTAAGGTACAGTGATTTACACTGCTATAGCTGTAAGATATCGGACTTAATGTAGCATGACTTACCCTGCTGTACCTGGAAAGCTACCAGAAGTAAGGTACCGTGATTTACACTGCTATAGCTGTAAGATATCGGACTTAATGTAGCATGACTTACCCTGCTGTACCTGGAAAGCTACCAGAAGTAAGGTACCGTGATTTACACTGCTATAGCTGTAAGATATCGGACTTAATGTAGCATGACTTACCCTGCTGTACCTGGAAAGCTACCAGAAGTAAGGTACCATGATTTACACTGCTATAGCTGCAAGATATCGGACTTAACGTAGCATGACTTACCCTGCTGTACCTGGAAAGCTACCAGAAGTAAGGTACCGTGATTTACACTGCTATAGCTGTAAGATATCAGACTTAATGTAGCATGACTTACCCTGCTGTACCTGGAAAGCTACCAGAAGTAAGGTAAGGTGATTTACACTGCTATAGCTGTAAGATATCGGACTTAATGTGGCATGACTTACCCTGCTGTACCTGGAAAGCTACCAGAAGTAAGGTACCGTGATTTACACTGCTATAGCTGTAAGCCATCGGACTTAATGTAGCATGACTTACCCTGCTGTACCTGTAAAGCTACCAGAAGTAAGGTACCGTGATTTACACTGCTATAGCTGCAAGATATCGGACTTAATGTAGCATGACTTACCCTGCTGTACCTGGAAAGCTACCAGAAGTAAGGTACCGTGATTTACACTGCTATAGCTGTAAGATATCGGACTTAATGTAGCATGACTTACCCTGCTGTACCTGGAAAGCTACCAGAAGTAAGGTACCGTGATTTACACTGCTATAGCTGTAAGCCATCGGACTTAATGTAGCATGACTTACCCTGCTGTACCTGGAAAGCTACCAGAAGTAAGGTACCGTGATTTACACTGCTATAGCTGCAAGATATCGGACTTAATGTAGCATGACTTACCCTGCTGTACCTGGAAAGCTACCAGAAGTAAGGTACCATGATTTACACTGCTATAGCTGCAAGATATCGGACTTAATGTAGCATGACTTACCCTGCTGTACCTGGAAAGCTACCAGAAGTAAGGTACCGTGATTTACACTGCTATAGCTGCAAGATATCGGACTTAATGTAGCATGACTTACCCTGCTGTACCTGGAAAGCTACCAGAAGTAAGGTACCGTGATTTACACTGCTATAGCTGCAAGATATCGGACTTAATGTAGCATGACTTACCCTGCTGTACCTGAAAAGCTACCAGAAGTAAGGTACCGTGATTTACACTGCTATAGCTGTAAGATATCGGACTTAATGTAGCATGACTTACCCTGCTGTACCTGGAAAGCTACCAGAAGTAAGGTACCGTGATTTACACTGCTATAGCTGTAAGATATCGGACTTAATGTAGCATGACTTACCCTGCTGTACCTGGAAAGCTACCAGAAGTAAGGTACCGTGATTTACACTGCTATAGCTGTAAGATATCGGACATAATGTAGCATGACTTACCCTGCTGTACCTGGAAAGCTACCAGAAGTAAGGTACCGTGATTTACACTGCTATAGCTGCAAGATATCAGACTTAATGTAGCATGACTTACCCTGCTGTACCTGGAAAGCTACCAGAAGTAAGGTACCGTGATTTACACTGCTATAGCTGTAAGATATCGGACTTAACGTAGCATGACTTACCCTGCTGTACCTGGAAAGCTACCAGAAGTAAGGTACCGTGATTTACACTGCTATAGCTGTAAGATATCGGACTTAATGTAGCATGACTTACCCTGCTGTACCTGGAAAGCTACCAGAAGTAAGGTACCGTGATTTACACTGCTATAGCTGTAAGATATCGGACTTAATGTAGCATGACTTACCCTGCTGTACCTGGAAAGCTACCAGAAGTAAGGTACCGTGATTTACACTGCTATAGCTGTAAGCCATCGGACTTAATGTAGCATGACTTACCCTGCTGTACCTGGAAAGCTACCAGAAGTAAGGTACCGTGATTTACACTGCTATAGCTGCAAGATATCAGACTTAATGTAGCATGACTTACCCTGCTGTACCTGGAAAGCTACCAGAAGTAAGGTACCGTGATTTACACTGCTATAGCTGCAAGATATCGGACTTAATGTAGCATGACTTACCCTGCTGTACCTGGAAAGCTACCAGAAGTAAGGTACCGTGATTTACACTGCTATAGCTGCAAGATATCGGACTTAATGTAGCATGACTTACCCTGCTGTACCTGGAAAGCTACCAGAAGTAAGGTACCGTGATTTACACTGCTATAGCTGTAAGATATCGGACTTAATGTAGCATGACTTACCCTGCTGTACCTGGAAAGCTACCAGAAGTAAGGTACCGTGATTTACACTGCTATAGCTGCAAGATATCGGACTTAATGTAGCATGACTTACCCTGCTGTACCTGGAAAGCTACCAGAAGTAAGGTACCGTTATTTACACTGCTATAGCTGCAAGATATCGGACTTAATGTAGCATGACTTACCCTGCTGTACCTGGAAAGCTACCAGAAGTAAGGTACCATGATTTACACTGCTATAGCTGTAAGCCATCGGACTTAATGTAGCATGACTTACCCTGCTGTACCTGGAAAGCTACCAGAAGTAAGGTACCGTGATTTACACTGCTATAGCTGTAAGCCATCGGACTTAATGTAGCATGACTTACCCTGCTGTACCTGGAAAGCTACCAGAAGTAAGGTACCGTGATTTACACTGCTATAGCTGCAAGATATCAGACTTAATGTAGCATGACTTACCCTGCTGTACCTGGAAAGCTACCAGAAGTAAGGTACCGTGATTTACACTGCTATAGCTGTAAGATATCGGACTTAATGTAGCATGACTTACCCTGCTGTACCTGGAAAGCTACCAGAAGTAAGGTACCGTGATTTACACTGCTATAGCTGCAAGATATCGGACTTAATGTAGCATGACTTACCCTGCTGTACCTGGAAAGCTACCAGAAGTAAGGTACCGTGATTTACACTGCTATAGCTGCAAGATATCAGACTTAATGTAGCATGACTTACCCTGCTGTACCTGGAAAGCTACCAGAAGTAAGGTACCGTGATTTACACTGCTATAGCTGCAAGATATCGGACTTAATGTAGCATGACTTACCCTGCTGTACCTGGAAAGCTACCAGAAGTAAGGTACAGTGATTTACACTGCTATAGCTGCAAGATATCGGACTTAATGTAGCATGACTTACCCTGCTGTACCTGGAAAGCTACCAGAAGTAAGGTACCGTGATTTACACTGCTATAGCTGTAAGATATCGGACTTAATGTAGCATGACTTACCCTGCTGTACCTGGAAAGCTACCAGAAGTAAGGTACCGTGATTTACACTGCTATAGCTGTAAGATATCGGACTTAATGTAGCATGACTTACCCTGCTGTACCTGGAAAGCTACCAGAAGTAAGGTACCGTGATTTACACTGCTATAGCTGTAAGATATCGGACTTAATGTAGCATGACTTACCCTGCTGTACCTGGAAAGCTACCAGAAGTAAGGTACCGTGATTTACACTGCTATAGCTGTAAGATATCGGACTTAATGTAGCATGACTTACCCTGCTGTACCTGGAAAGCTACCAGAAGTAAGGTACCGTGATTTACACTGCTATAGCTGTAAGATATCGGACTTAATGTAGCATGACTTACCCTGCTGTACCTGGAAAGCTACCAGAAGTAAGGTACCGTGATTTACACTGCTATAGCTGTAAGATATCGGACTTAATGTAGCATGACTTACCCTGCTGTACCTGGAAAGCTACCAGAAGTAAGGTACCGTGATTTACACTGCTATAGCTGCAAGATATCGGACTTAATGTAGCATGACTTACCCTGCTGTACCTGGAAAGCTACCAGAAGTAAGGTACCGTGATTTACACTGCTATAGCTGCAAGATATCGGACTTAATGTAGCATGACTTACCCTGCTGTACCTGGAAAGCTACCAGAAGTAAGGTACCGTGATTTACACTGCTATAGCTGCAAGATATCGGACTTAATGTAGCATGACTTACCCTGCTGTACCTGGAAAGCTACCAGAAGTAAGGTACCGTGATTTACACTGCTATAGCTGCAAGATATCGGACTTAATGTAGCATGACTTACCCTGCTGTACCTGGAAAGCTACCAGAAGTAAGGTACCGTGATTTACACTGCTATAGCTGTAAGATATCAGACTTAATGTAGCATGACTTACCCTGCTGTACCTGGAAAGCTACCAGAAGTAAGGTACCGTGATTTACACTGCTATAGCTGTAAGATATCAGACTTAATGTAGCATGACTTACCCTGCTGTACCTGGAAAGCTACCAGAAGTAAGGTACCGTGATTTACACTGCTATAGCTGCAAGATATCGGACTTAATGTAGCATGACTTACCCTGCTGTACCTGGAAAGCTACCAGAAGTAAGGTACCGTGATTTACACTGCTATAGCTGTAAGATATCGGACTTAATGTAGCATGACTTACCCTGCTGTACCTGGAAAGCTACCAGAAGTAAGGTACCGTGATTTACACTGCTATAGCTGCAAGATATCGGACTTAATGTAGCATGACTTACCCTGCTGTACCTGGAAAGCTACCAGAAGTAAGGTACCGTGATTTACACTGCTATAGCTGTAAGATATCGGACTTAATGTAGCATGACTTACCCTGCTGTACCTGGAAAGCTACCAGAAGTAAGGTACCGTGATTTACACTGCTATAGCTGTAAGATATCGGACTTAATGTAGCATGACTTACCCTGCTGTACCTGGAAAGCTACCAGAAGTAAGGTACCGTGATTTACACTGCTATAGCTGTAAGATATCGGACTTAATGTAGCATGACTTACCCTGCTGTACCTGGAAAGCTACCAGAAGTAAGGTACAGTGATTTACACTGCTATAGCTGTAAGATATCGGACTTAATGTAGCATGACTTACCCTGCTGTACCTGGAAAGCTACCAGAAGTAAGGTACCGTGATTTACACTGCTATAGCTGTAAGATATCGGACTTAATGTAGCATGACTTACCCTGCTGTACCTGGAAAGCTACCAGAAGTAAGGTACCGTGATTTACACTGCTATAGCTGTAAGATATCGGACTTAATGTAGCATGACTTACCCTGCTGTACCTGGAAAGCTACCAGAAGTAAGGTACAGTGATTTACACTGCTATAGCTGTAAGCCATCGGACTTAATGTAGCATGACTTACCCTGCTGTACCTGGAAAGCTACCAGAAGTAAGGTACCGTGATTTACACTGCTATAGCTGTAAGATATCAGACTTAATGTAGCATGACTTACCCTGCTGTACCTGGAAAGCTACCAGAAGTAAGGTACCGTGATTTACACTGCTATAGCTGTAAGATATCGGACTTAATGTAGCATGACTTACCCTGCTGTACCTGGAAAGCTACCAGAAGTAAGGTACAGTGATTTACACTGCTATAGCTGTAAGATATCGGACTTAATGTAGCATGACTTACCCTGCTGTACCTGGAAAGCTACCAGAAGTAAGGTACCGTGATTTACACTGCTATAGCTGTAAGATATCGGACTTAATGTAGCATGACTTACCCTGCTGTACCTGGAAAGCTACCAGAAGTAAGGTACCGTGATTTACACTGCTATAGCTGTAAGATATCGGACTTAATGTAGCATGACTTACCCTGCTGTACCTGGAAAGCTACCAGAAGTAAGGTACCGTGATTTACACTGCTATAGCTGTAAGCCATCAGACTTAATGTAGCATGACTTACCCTGCTGTACCTGGAAAGCTACCAGAAGTAAGGTACCGTGATTTACACTGCTATAGCTGCAAGATATCGGACTTAATGTAGCATGACTTACCCTGCTGTACCTGGAAAGCTACCAGAAGTAAGGTACCGTGATTTACACTGCTATAGCTGTAAGCCATCGGACATAATTCACCATGACTTACTTTGTGGTGTTGTAAGATACATAACTTGATGCACTCTAACTTAGTCTGATGAACTCTAACCTAACAAATCTAATGCGATGCACTTACTTTCAAACTTCATGCATTATGACTTACTTCAATGTACTTGTAAGCTACTGAACCTAATGCACTCAAACTCACTCTGCTGCAGTCTAAACTATCGAACCCAATGCCCTGTGACTTATTCTTGTACTGTAAGCTACCAAGCCTACTGCACTATGAGTTACACTGCCGTAATGTATGTTATCAAACCTAGTGTGGTCATGTTTTTGTTCCCAGAGGTGGGAAGAGAACCCACAGCCTTCTGATCTTCCAGTATCAAAGTGAATAGGCTACCCGACGAGCTACTAACAACTGCTTCACTAAAAAAAACATCATGAAGAGGTAGCACTTTCAAAAAAAGGAAAAAAATGGATGAGGTGAATATAACACAAATCCTACCATGGATGGGAAATAATGTTACTGGTTAACAAGGACTTACAGCTTCCCCAGAAAGCACTGACACATGCATTTTGGGTTCCTATCCTTAAAAGATATGCTTCCTTGGATATATGTACTTAACAGGATACAAGAGAAAAGGGTTAACAGGATACAAACATAATAATTAAGTCACGTATGAAGAAGCACTAAGGATTAGTGTTACAAATGAGAAGAAGGGTGGTAGAATCTGACAACATGCAGCTGGCAGGCTGCATACTCATGGTAGATGAGTCTCTTTACTGTGCAAGAGCAAATAAAAGTTAACTGTTGGGTAGGGGGACAGTTTCCATTTTGGTTAGCTGACTTATCAGAAGCTGAAAGGTTCTAATCTCCTAGTGTACTTTGTATACAGTAATTTATAGTGTGTGTGTGTGTGTGTGTGTGTGTGTGTGTGTGTGTGTGTGTGTGTGTGTATATATATAACTACATACAGGTTTGTGCATAACTACATATGTGTTTGTGTATTTCACTGAAATATTCTTGTTGTACAGCCATGTAGGAATTACTAATGAAGAACTCGTACACATTAGGAAAATGTTACAGCTTCTCGTCTTCCATTTAGCTGTTTCCTGATGCACTTGATTCTAGTTAAAGGGGCTTCTAATATTATTTAGCACAGGTGACCTGAAAATTGAAGAAAAATAAGGACTCACCATCAACCCTAGTGTAGCTAAAAAGGAGATAAATCCTATAAGGTTGAACAAAGAACTACTAACCTATAAGATAAACAGTTAACCAAAGCAAAGCGGTACAGACGAACTTTGTATTGTAGGCAAAAATACGTCCCTTCTGCCATATACATTTCTTTCTTAGATGCGATAATGACGTCATACAGAATAGATAATTAAAGTAGCCTGTACTTCTCTCTGAATGAGGTTCACTTACCTGTACTTTACTGTAACAAACTACTGGTAAGACAAGGAAGGCAGGCAAGGGAAACCCCACTTCAGATAAAATATTACAACAAAAAGAACATTTATGGGTTGCTGCATATACTGTCCTGATCCATGAAAGAAGTGCACATAAGCAAAAGAAATATTAATTAACAAAACTATAAACAATTTGCTGTACATAATCTACTACAGAAAACATTTTTCTTTGTTTCTTTTCCCTTCTCTACGTTTGACAAAATTCTAGAATAATGGAATAGACATTAGTGGGTAGAATGCAAACCCATGCATGTACAGTACAAACATACCCTATTTTTATTCAATGTTATCAATAATAAAAAAGCACCTACCCTGTGAATGATGCCTGCTGAGTGAATATACTAGAAGGAAAAATAAACAAATCGATAAGAAATAAAAACAAGAATTAAACAATGAATTACATCTCAACTAGCCCAAAATGTACAAAACAAGCAATGCAGTTCAGTTACTATACAGATATCTTTAAATGTCACTTCAAAGGTAGTGAAAAGGTTCACACGACAGGTGCAACTCAAAAATCTTAGGTTTCTTCAATATTTTATACAAATACTTGCTTCCTTTTCATTTCTACTTAAGTGTACTGACATAACTGATAAAGTAATAAAAAGCAAAGAATTCAGTGTGTTAACTCTGTCAATCTACAGGTTTCTTTTATGAAAGCTTCATGAATGGTGGGCCACACATGTAGTTACAATCACTAAGTACATCTGCCCTATATGACAAGAGAGACAGTTCTATATCTTTAATCCCTAAAGGAATCAGCCCTATATGATAGGAAAGGCAAGCCTCTAGAGATGACCTCTGAAAGGGTCTGTTCTATGTGGAAGTAGAGGAAGTCCTTTAGATTTTCTCCCCTATATCATTCTTTGGGCACTCTACCCATCGTCCGTCACTGGGTCTTCCAGCTGCCTTCTTTCCCCCTGGACATATTCCAGTACAGCTGGAGCCAGCTCATAAGTTAGAGTCCTGGGAGTCTGAATGACTACATCCATTGGGTGAACTTTATTTTAGAACGTATCTCATTACCTCCCTTGTGTTTTCTGACCATTGTCCGAGGGCTACTCTGCTCTTTGGACCATGGCTCCCCCCTCAGGAAGCATCATCAATGAATGGGCTGTCCCATCCCTCCCAGCCAGTGTCTTAGATGCCCAAAATGTTAAATGAGCTCAGGTCACCTGGGCCATAGTTAGGGCTTTATCCCTCTATGCCATAGTGCTGGCTTCAATCTTTTAGATTTGATCCTAAAAAGTGTCTGTTGTATATGAGAAGCAGGTCTGTAGATTTGCTCTCTAAAACATCTTGTCCTTTGTATATATAACTGGAGAGGCAAGCTTTTAAGTTTGATCTATAAAGGGGCCTGTCTTATATGACGGGAAAGGCAGCCCTGCAGGTCTGATCTCTTAAAGGGTCTATCCTATATGACAGGAGAGACAAGTCTGTAGATTTGATCCCTAAATGGGTCAGACTACAGAGCAGCAGAGCATATATATGGCTATCATCCAATCTTCAGCGTGATGGGCTCATGCATACATATTCTGAATCAGGGGACATACAGTTTCAACTTTTACATTTCTGTCTTGACACCACTCTCTAGGTGAAGGCATTCTTCCTTTATTTATTCATGAGCCATTCAGTCACAGTCCTGGGTATGGCACTTCAGCAAACAGGGAAAAGGCTAGGCGCTGTTAAGCTTCATTCTGTGCCTCTGAGTTTCATTCCCTATGTCCACCTACAAGATGCTTGATTCTGAACAAGTCATTAAACCAGACAAAGCTACCGACTTGCCCCTAAAAACAGGTGCTTATACCCAGGGGCTTAACAGGTTAACAAACAACTTTGCAAGGCCTTAGGTCATTTGCAGTGCTCCATTCATACTCAGTCCTGTACTATATATATATCTTTGTCTTCTTCTTTCGGCTTTTCCCGGTTAAGGGTCGCCACAGTGGATCACCTGTTTACATTTCTTCCTGTCCTCTGCATCTTGCTCTGTCACACCAACCACCTGCATGTCCTCTCTAACTACATCCATAAACCTTATCTTAGGCCTTCCTCTTTTCCACTTACCTGGCAGCTCCATCCTTGGCATCCTTTTCCCAATATACCCAGCATCCCTCCTCAGCACATGTCCAAACCAATGCAATCTCGCCTCTCTGGCTTTGTCTCCAAACTGTCCAACCTGGGCTGACTCTCTAATATACTTATTCCTAATCTTGTCTACCCCCGTCACACCCAGTGCAAATCTTAACATCTTTAACTCTGCCACATCCAGCTCTGACTCCTGCCTTTTTGTCAATGCCATTGTCTCCAACCCATATAACATAGCTGGTCTCACTACCCTTTTGTAGACCTTCCCTTTCACTCTTACTGGTACTAGTCTGTCACAAATCATTCCTGACACACTTCTCCACCCTGCCTGTAATCTCTTCTTCACCTCTCTTCCACACTCGCCATTACTCTGAACTGTTGATCCCAAGTATTTAAACTCCTCCAACTTCGCCAACTCTACTCTCTGCATCCCCACCATTCCTCTATCCTCTCTTTCATTCACACAAGTTTATTCCATCTTAGTCCGGCTGACCTTCATTCCTCTCCTCTCTAGAGCATATCTCCACCTCTCCAGGGTCTCCTCAACCTGTTCCCTAGTCTCACTACATATCACAATGTCATCTGCAAACATCATAGTCCACGGGAACTCCTGTCTGATCTCATCTGTCAACCTGTCCATCACCAGTGCAAATAAGAAAGGGCTCAGAGCTGATCCTTGATGTAATCCCACCTCCAGCTTAAACGCATATGTCACTCCCATGGCAGACTTCACCGCTGTCACACTACCCTTGTACATATCCTGTACCACTCTTACATACTTCTCTGCCACTCCCGACTTCCTCATACAATACCACAACTCCTCTCTAGGCACCCTGTCATATGCTTTCCCTAAATCCACAAAGACACAATGCAACCCCTTCTGACCTTCTCTGTACTTCTCCATCAACACTCTCAGAGCAAACATCGCATCAGTAGTGCTCTTTCCTGGCATGAAACCATACTGATGATCACTAATCATCACCTCCCTTCTTAACCTAGCTTCCCAAAATTTCATGCTGTGACTGATCAGTTTTATCCCTCTGTAGTTACTACAGCTCTGCACATCACCTTTATTCTTAAAAATCGGTACCAAAACACTTTCTCCACTCCTCAGGCATCCTCTCACTTTCCAAGATTTTATTAAACAATCTGGTTAAAAATTCCACTGCCATTTCTCCTAAACACCTCCAAGCTTCCACAGGTATGTCATCTGGACCAACAGCCTTTCCATTCTTCATCCTCTTCATAGCTATCCTTACTTCCGCCTTGCTAATTCATTGCACTTCCTGATTCACTATCCCCACATCATCCAGCCTTCTCTCTCATTCTCTTCATTCATCAGCCCCTCACAGCACTCCTTCCATCTGTTCAACACACTCTCCTCATTTGTAAGTACGTTTCCTTCATTATCCTTTACCACCTTTACCTGCTGCACATCTTTACTAGCTTGGTCTAGCCAATCGGTACAGGTCCTTTTCTCCCTCCTTAGTGTCCAACCTTTCATACAACTCTCTATACACCTTATCCTTAACCTTTGCCACCTCTCTCTTTACCATGCACCTCATCTCTTTATACTCCTTTCTACTTTCTTCATCTCTCTGACAATCCCACTTCTTCTTCGCCAGAATCTTTCTCCATATACTATCCTCATTCCACCAACAGGTCTCCTTGCCCTCCTTCCTCTGTCCAGATGTCACACCAAGCACCTTTCTAGCAGTCTCCCTTACTAGCTCTGCTGTAGTTACCCAGCTATTCGGTAACATTTCACTGCCACCCAGTGCCTGTCTTAACTCTTTCCTGAACTCCACCTCATAATCACCCTTTTTCACTTTCCCCCATTTGATCCTTGGTGCTGCCCTCACACTCCTCCTCCTCTTCTTGATCACCAAAGTCATTCTACAGACCACCATTCTATGCTGCCTAACTACACTTTCCCTCGTCACCACTTTACAGTCTCCAATCTCCTTCAAACTGGCCCTCCTGTATAGGATATAATCCAGCTGTGTGCATCTCTCTCCATACTACATATCTTTATAATCTATATAATTTATATGTACTACATATCTTTGTAATCCTGTAAAATTACACCTGAGAAATGCCTTTCCTCAGTCACTGAGACATCAGTCTGCCGAAGAACACTTGTTTGGGGAAAAAAAAGTCTTTACAGCTGTTGCTTAAATCAACATATTTACAACCCCATAATGACACAATTCCATGCAGTATCATATGCAAATTTCTGTAACTCTCAGTATGAGAACTTCCATCACTGCACTGTAGGGGTGTTTCTTTATTGCCATAGTGACGTGACTCCCATTTCCAGGGCATCTATCAAAACACTTCTCAAAAGTACAACACCATTAAACAATCACATACATTTCTCCTGATATAGCATGCAATTTTGTCTTGGAAGAAAGCCAGATATGTATCTCTTCCAACTAAAGCCATTAACCACCCTACTTCTCAAAACAGGCATTGATTATTTCTTGTATGTCTCTCACCCTTTCACCCAAAACACACCACCATCTGTAACTTTTTCCTCAGATCTACTTGGTTTCTTCTATTTGCTATGTCCCCTGTACTCTTGAATGTGGTACTCCCTAGCCACTCCCCCAAAACCCTGTCACTCAGCAAATGGGCAACCATGTCCATTATATGCTCCACACTATATACACTGGTGTCAAAATTTCCTGCACCTTCTCTATTATCAGATAACCCACATAACCTGTCTTCTTTATATTTCAGTTTAGAAGGTAAACATTCTTATTAGTATGCAGCATCCAACCTATATGTTTCATAACTTTCTATACACCACATCTCAGTTTATACTCACACACTTCATTTGTCCGACCATGCCCCTGCTTCGACCAAAATAATAAGTTATGTACTTACCACAACGTTCCATCTGAGTTGTTGCTTTTCATTTGTTTTCAACCTGAGGGACTGAGATCCGGCATGGATCCGACTCGGCTATATACTCCAGCACTGGATCCAAAGTCCAAGCTTCTCACCTACCCACAATGCCCCTCTCTCCCTCCTCCCCTCAGATCGAGTTTGTTGCAGAAACAGCACCAACTTAAAAGGTCAACCGGCCTATAAAACCTGGCACAACTGTATGAAGGCCCACATACTGAATGCTAGCTAGGACATGAGGGTCTATGTTTCTTCAATCCAGTCCGCTATGCAGCCCAAAATCAAGGCAGGGGGATGGAGGGAGGGATAGTTGAAGACAAATGAAGAGCAACAACTCAGATGGAATGTTATGGTAAGTACATAACTTATTTATGTGAAGTTGTTTTCATTTGGTCTTCAACCTGAGGAACAGAGTCCCTAACTACAAACAAAAAACCTGGCAGGTCCTCATGGAAGGATATTCCAGAGCACAGCTGAGCCAAAAGATGCCCTGCTCCTAGAAAGAAGATCCAATTTATAATGAGAAATGAAAGTATGTGATAAGACTCAAGTTGCAGCAGAATAGATATCAAGAGAAACCCTGGACCAAAAGGCCCTAGAAGTAGAGACTGATCTGGCAGAATGTTTCTGGACACGTCCTTGTGGAGACAAACTTTTGGCTTGACAGGCCAAAGAAATACACTTTGAAATTCAACGAGGAATAGAAACTTCAGAGACCGGCTTTCCCAAAAAGGGTTTAGAAAAGGAGACAAAAAGCTGATCAAATTTATGCAAGCTTTTGATTCTATGCAGGTAGAAATGCAGCTGCCTGAGCATGTCTAGTAGATGTAGATGTCATTTGTACTCCCCTTTATTTTAGAAATCTGGAAAAAAGACTGGCAAATTAATGGCCTGGTTAATATTGGATTCTGAAGCCACCTTTGGCAATAAAGATGGATTGGTCCACAGGAACATTCTGTATTTATGGAAAACTAGGTGAGGAGGCTTAATAGGTAATGCTTGAAGCTCAGAAACCCTCTTGGTCGAGGCAAATGCCATGAAAAAGGCAGCCTTCCATGACAAAAAAGTACAGTTATGTACACACCATAAATGTAGATGTTTGAGTGTATTCACTGTTGCAGTCATCACACTTGAGTTATCTGCCTGCAGGTAGCCCTCAGTCGGCCCAAATACCTGAGTCTTAGTATTTCTGCGTTGAATGCTGTCGCTTCTTCCATGACATCAGGTCGTCAGGGGTAGAAAACAGGCAGCCAACGCCATTACATCAGTTTTTCTTGCACCAAATGTCAGGGGCCCCCCAAATAGGGAGCTAGTATATGGTGGGGACTACCACCAGTAAAAAATAAATACCAATGCCATTAGGAATGGCCATAGAGAGGAAAGAGAGAGAAAACCAGGGGGCTGGAGGGAGGGAAACCAGGACTGCAACAGTGAATACACTCGAACATCTACATTTATGGTAAGTGTACACAACTGTACTATGTTCTTCATGTTTCACTATTGCAGTCATCACACTTGAGTTGATTCCCAAAGCTAAGGAAGGGTGGAGGCAGTCAAGAAGTGTTAGGGCTGGCTAGTAGGCCTTGCAAGACTGCTGTAGCAAATCCAGCCCTGGATTTAGAAAAGATAGGTAAGTGGCAATGCTTGGTGAAGGTGTGAACAGAACTCCAGGTTGCAGATTCCAGAATGTCCCTGGTAAGGACTCCCCTGAGAAATGCTGTAGAGGTTGAGGTCGCCCTAGTGGAAGAAGTTTTGATCCCCTGTGGGGTAGGTTTTCCATGGTGCTTGTAGCAGAAATGGATGCTGTGTGCTATCCATTTGAAAATGGTTCGATTCGAAATGGCCTTGCCCTTTGCCCCTGAAGCAAAGCTGACTAGCAGCTGGTCAGATTTTCTTCCTGAGCTGTCTGTGCACATCCAAGGAGTGCAGGATTCTTTCCCCTTTCTTCTGAGGGTTAGGGAAGAAGGCTGGCAAATGGATGGATTGGTTTAGAACTGCACTGGACACCACCTTGGGCATAAACAACAGTTTAGTCCTGAGGGAAACCCTGTCAGCATGGAAAATAATGAAGGGTTCCACAGCCATTAGTGCCTGTAACTCAGACACTCTTCTTGCTGAAGTATGGCTAAAAGCAAAGCTGTTTTCCAAGAGAGGAATTTTAACTCTGCTGAGGCAGCAGGTTCAAAAGGAGGAAGCAAGAACTTTAACAGTACAAAGTTAGGGTCCCAGGCAGGGGTGGGTGCTCTCCTGGGGGGCTTACGTTGTTAGCCCCTCTCAGGAACTGCTTGATGAGAGGGTGAGAAAATAGAGGTGGCTCAGTATTATAATGAGCTGAGATGGCAGAGGCATGAATCTTAATGGAGGAGAAGGATAGGCCTCTTTGGTGTAGCGCTGCTAGGTAATCCAGGATCACAGGTAAGGAGGGTACTGCTGTTTCCTTCCCTTGAGATTGATTCCAAGAACAATATCTTTTCCACTTTTCAGCATAGGATTTTCCAGTACTAGACCTTCTGGCTTCAAGAATGATGTCCAGCACCTGTTTGCTGAGGGCTGCTGGTGGGGTATTCAAGGGATAAGCCAGGCTGCAAGGTTTAGGGTTCGCAAATGAGGATGCAAAATCTGTCCCTCCTGCTAAGACAGCAGGGTAGGATTCTGGAGAAGGTGCCAGGGTGGCACTGGTGTCAGACTGTGTAAGAGTGGGTAGCAGTGCTGGCGTGGCCAGTCTGAGGCAATAAGAATTGGCCTTGGCCTGTCCTGTTTTATCTTGATTAGTACTCTGGAGAGAAGGGGCAGAGGGGAAAGGCATAAATTAAGAGATTTTCCCATTTAAAGGACAGGGCATCCACCTTCCAGGCCCTACTCCGAGGGTTCCTGGTGCAGAATTTGTTCAACTGGTGGTTCACGGGGAGGCAAAAAGGTCTACCTCCGGTGTCCCCCACCTCTGGATCAGATGGTTGAAGGTGTTGAGCTCCAATTTCCACTCGTGTGGGTCTAGGAGATTACTGCTTAAGTTGTCTGCCAGTGAATTTTGTTTGCCTGGCAGGAATTGAGCTTGTAGATGCACTTGGTTGCTCATGGCTGTGTTCCACAAGGCCATAGCTAACCTGCAGAGTGAATAAGAATGGGTTCCCCCCTGCTTGTTTATGTATCACATCACTGTGGTGTTGTCTGTTTTCATGAGCAGTTGTCCTGAAAGGATTAGGTATTTGAAGGCTGTCAGAGCATTCTGTACAGCTAGCATCTCTTTTGAATGATGTGCAGGAGAATCTGGCTTGGGCTCCAGTGGCCCTGAATGCATTTTCCTGCCATGTGAGCCCCCTATGCATAGTCTGATGAGTCTGTTGTCAGGGTTTGGGCAGCGAGGGGTTGAGTGAAATGCAGTCCCTTGTTGTGGATGCATGCTTCTGTCCACCAACGGAACTCTGCCCTTAGACAAGGTAGGATAGGAATGACTGTTTCCAGGTCCTGAGAATGTTGGCACAAAAGACTTTTTAAGTACCATTGAAGTTTCCTCATATGCAGTCTTGCATATGGAATTAGCAGAATACAAGAGGCCATGAACCCTAGGGCTTGCAGTATTTTTCTTGCAGATAGCTGGGTTCTGGTGGCCATTTGTTTGAAGTAATTTGTCAGATAAACCTGTTTTTCTGGAGTGAGAAATGCCATCTGGGAAGTTGTGTCCAAGCTTGCTACCAGGAATACAATCTTTTGACTGGGCACCAGTTGTGATTTCTTTTATTGATGGTGTACCCCAATGAAGTGAGAAGGCATTTTACAAAGGCCAGGTGCTGAAGTAGCAATTCCTGACTGTCCGCCTGAATCAGGCAGTCGTCCAAGTATGGGAACATTTGGATATTTCTCTGCCTGCAGTATGCAATGGCTGGAGCCAGGCACTTTGTGAATTCTCTGGGCACAGTAGATAAGCCAAAGGGAAGTGCAGAGAACTGACAGTGCATAGAGCTTGCCCTGAAATGTAGATATTTCCTGCATGAGTCCCTTATGGGGATGTGCAGATAAGCTTCTTTTAAGTTTAGAGTGACTAACCAGGCATCCTTGGCTAGCATGGGGAGAAGCTGTTGCAGGGTAGGCATCTTGAATTTTGGGATCACCAGGAAGGTGTTGAGAATAGAAAGATCCAGAATTGGGTGCCAACAGCAGTCTTTTCTGGGCACCAGGAAAAGTCTGGAGTAGAAATACTGACCACTTTTTCTACTGGAACAGGTTAAATAGCTCTGATATTGAGCAGGGACAGTCTTGCTTTTGAGCCTCTGCCCACTGGTTTGGAGGAAGGTCTGGAAACCTGCTTGTGATTGGCAGTTAATGGAAGAATTTGTACCCCCGGGATACAATGTTTAGGACCCATCTGTCCTGAGTAATGGACATCCAGTTTTTTTGCATGAAGGGCAGGTTTTCCTCCTAGGGGCAGAAGTAATTGGGCAGGGCTGGGAAGGATAATTGAAAAGTCATTGTGAACTTTTTCCATAAGGAGGCAGCTTACCACTCCCTGTTTTTGAGGTGGGGGCACTCTATTGTTTAGATCTCTGCATACCCTGAGACTGTAGTCTGAGTGGCCTGTTTCCTCTGGGTCTGGTCTGGGAAGGCCTGGCAGGGGCTGGAAAGGACCAGGTTTTTGAAGACCAAAGCCTACTGAATCTAGGTGGTTGCACTTGTAAGAATTCTTTGACAGTTTGCATAGATTTAGCTTCATCTTCCATCATTTTTAGAACGTCTTCTGCTTTGATGCCAAACAAATGGCCCTGATGTAAAGGAGCGTCTAGCAATTTGGATTTGGCATGATCTGGCAAGGATTGTTCTCTCAGCCAAGCATGCCTTCTCAGTACAGATCCAGTGACTGCAGTCCTGCAAGATGCTTCCAGGGCATCCAAGCCACACTGCAAAATATGCTTACTAACTTGGTTTGCAGAATGCATTGGCTCTTGTAAATCTTTGTTTTCTGCACTGTCTGGCAATAATACCATTTTTTGTTTAATTAGTTCCATAGTATGTTGCTGGCACTTGAACATGTGAAACTGGCAATTCAATGCCCTGATGGCAAGAGTTGCAGAGGTATACACCTTCTTACCCCATCTGTCTAAAGCTCTGGAATCCCTGTCCGAAGGGGTAGAATTTTTGGGTGTAGTAGCCTTAATACCTTTAGGTCCCTGGGAAATGGTCTCTGGATCAGCAGTGGGATTCTTGAAGAGAAATGTGTGGGAATCAGGTACTCTGTAGTACCTGTCAGGTTTCCTAGGGGCTGGGGGTAATGTATCTGGAGTTAGACTGGATTCCATGAATACATAATCAACAACATATATATGTTATAGCCAGAGGCCTGTGCTGAGGCAACTCTAAAAATTCTCTGGGCCTCATTTTGGACGGAGGGTAGACTTGGCATTCCCAGTGGAAATGCTCTCTTAAAGTAAGCAAAGTTTCACCAAAAGAAAAATCTTCTGGAGGGGAGGCAGAGGGAATGGATTCTTCTGCATCTGAATCCTCATAGGCTGATAAGGGCATGTCCTAATAATCAGAAGGATTACAGTCATCGGACTCCTGATCTGTAGAATCAGAAGGAAACTCAATTCTTTGTCTCTTAGCAGGAGAAGGCTGGCTTCCCCTAATTAGGGTAATAAGGTCTTCAGCCATTCTAAGCATTTGTTTTTGTTGCATGGGAGCTTGAGCATGCGCTTTGGTCATCGGTTTTCTAGGCGTAGTGCATACTCAAGGCCTAAGAAACTCAGTAGTTTGGGCTAAAAATGAAGCTGATGTAATACACCCTCAAAAGCCGGTGCCTGCACAGCGGCTCTGGACCCATCCAAGGTAGAGACATCCACAGATTCCATAGTAGAAGAAGCATCACATGGCATACCAGACTCCGAATGGGTCTTAGCAGAGGCCTGCAAATCCATACAGGTGGGCATCAGGGGCTGCAAAGGCACCTCACTACCGGCGGACTGGCGACTAGCTTAAAGAAAGCATCGTCAGCAGTTTTGGACCCATGTAGTCTGTCTCTGTCTTTATCTTTACGTTTTTTCGGAAGATCTAGTCGGATGGCTTATTGAAGCCACTTCAGAATACGGAGAACGAGAACAAAAGAATGTAGTGACAAAGATAGCCCAACGACGAATGGTTTGGGCGTTAAACAAGGCGCAAAACTGACAGCGAGGGACGTCGTGATCTGGGCCTAAACAGGTGACACAGTAAGAATGAAAATCTCTGTGAGGAATTTGCTTTCCACAGGCAAGACAATTGTTAACTTTTTCTGACATCGGTTAGAGCAAGAAAAAAGGATCCCCAGTGGGGTACTTAGCTTTAGAATACTTCAGGATTACAAACTCAAAAACGAAAATTTCAGGTCAAACTGCTTCTGCTTCAGGCTCCTCCTCAGCAAGAAAGACTGATGCAATGGCATCGGCTGCCTGTTTTATATCCCTGATGTCATTGAAGAAACGATGGCATACGACGCAGAAATACTAGGACTCTGATATTCAGGCCGACTGAGGGCTACCTGCAGGCAGATAACCCAAGTGTGACGACTGCAACAGTGAAACACGAAGAACATCTGCAAATCAACTGAGACAGCTGGTTTGAACAAGGGAGAAAGCAAAGCCTGCAGAATGAAGGTAAAATCCCAAGGGTGCGTGGGGTCCTTAACCAGAGGCCTAAGAAGAAAGGTACCTTTCAGAAAAGCCTTACAAAATTTAGCCAAAGCTAAGGAGGCCAAATTTTCACCCACATGGAAATTAGAAATTGCCACCAACTGGACCTTAACAGTAGAGAAACTAGTTCCATGATGAAAAATATCGGCCAAAAAATCCAAAATGGCAGAGACTGGAGCTGTAAAGGGATACAGGTCATGTTAAGAAGCCCGAATGAAAAACACTTCCCATTTGCTAGAGTAGATCTTCCTTGTAGAACACTTCTGAGCAGTAATCAGGATCTTCTTAACAGCCTGGCTATCATGGAAATTGGAGCAGCCAAGCTGTGAGCTTTAGGCTGACTATATCTGGGTGTGCAAAATCAGATCAGAGACCGGATCTAGAGTCGAGGGAGGACACACTATGAGACCACAGGAAGAGGAGGATATGCATATAGTAGACCGAAGGGCCAAACATGGACTAGAGCATCTCTGGGGGACTCCCCCTGAGGGGGGATCAGAGCAAAATGCTTGCTGCACTTCTCACTCGAAGGGGGGGTGAAGAGATCACAGCAAAGCCGACCCCACTCTATAAGGGTCTATATTAGATGAACAAAAGTTCATCTTAGCAAACGCTCACATGAGCGAATATTGCGTAACTCGAAACCGCAATTGCGAGACTGTGGTACAGTGAAGATCGGAATATTTGCCCTTTCCTCACTGTAGTGCGATCTCGGAGTTGGAACATATATTTAGGGGGTGTGGGGGGTGCAGCCGCCCACAATTGCAGTTTCAAGTAAGTGGATATTCGCTCATGTGAGCGTTCGCTAAGATGAACTTTCGTTCATCTAATATAGACCCCTCTAGAAAGATCTTGTCCACTATTGAAGGATTCAGAGACCAATCATAAGGCATCAGAATAGACCAGCTGAGCCTGTCTGCCAGGATGTTGGACTTCTCGAGAATGTGCACTGCAACCAGAAAACATCCAGTGGAGAGCGCCCACTCCAACAATCTTATGACCTTGTGGCAAAGGGGATAGGATCTGGTTCCCCCCCGTTTGTTGATGTATGAGACTATTGACATACTGTCCATCTATACGACAACATCCCCAGGAGGAAGAGAGACATGGAGAGCTTGCAATTCCAAAAGCACCAGGACACTGATATATAGACTGGTCTCCAGACCATCCTTCCCATGCAATACCCCCCTTACCCAAGCAAGGAGGCATACATGGTCACTGTGGTCATGAGAGAGGGAAAAACAAAAGGCCATCCCAGAAGAAAGTCCTGGGATTGGAGCCACCAAAGAAGGGAGTCTCTGCAAACATGAGACAGTTGAACAGGATGGGACAAGGGAAGGTCTAGCAAGGACCACTGACATGCTAAGGTCCACTGCAGGACTCTCATATGAAGGCACCAGTTGGAACAAGGGTGATCATGGCTGCCATGGACCCAATACCCAAAGAACTAAGCCCACTGGGGTAACTGGGCTTGAATAATGTCCTGTACACGATAGCAGAGTGAAGACCGTCTGTTTGGGGGCAGAAACACCTTGCCTTGTGTAGTGTCTAGTCGGGCACCTGTGAAATCCAACACCTGAACTGATGTCAGTTGAGACTTGGTGAGATTTATGGTAATACCCAGGGACAGGACTATATGAAGAAGATAATCCCTTGTCTGCATTAGCTGATGCCTGGAGTGAGCAGAGAGGAGCCAATCGTCCAGGTAGGGAAAGACCTGAAATCCCTGCAGCTGCAGGTGAGCCAGCACTACAATCATTACTTTGGTAAACACCTGGGGGCGGTGGTGAGTCCAAAGGTTAGCACTCTGAGCTAAAAATGACTGGCTCCCAGCCAGAAGCGGACAAACCTCTGGGACCGCCTTTCCATCTTGACATGGTAATATTCATCCTGGAGGTCCACCAAGCACATCCAGTTGCTCATCTGCAGGAAGGGCAGAATGGACTGAAGGGTGACCATCTGAAACTTTGTCTTGGCAATAGATAGGTTCAGGATTTAAAGATCCAGAATAGGTCTTAAGCCCCATGTTTTCCTTGGTACTAAAAAAAAAACCTGGAATAAATGCCTGATCCAGACTGGTCTGGGGGGACTGGCTGGATGATTTGTTTTGAGAGCAGCCTGGCAATTTCTATGGCTGCCTCCTCCCATTGAACAGGTGAAACATCTGGGAGGTGTCTGGGTGGAATGGGGGGGTAGTGAAGAAAGGGGACAGGGTAACTTCTGCATATGATCTGCAGAACTAAACAATCATTTGTAATGGACTCTCAAGGCTGTTGGGTGCAGAGACAGGAAACTCCCTAGCTGCCTCCAGAGATGAGCAAGTCAGGCAATCCCTCCGGACTGCTGAAAGCAGCTGTCTGGTAAAGCATCCAGAGGCCCCTGGTTCTTCGGAAACCCCTCCACCACGAGGGTAGCACTGGTCGTATTCCCCCTTTCCACGGGAGAAGACATATCCTGAGGGTTTTGGGAAGAACCCTGAGGCCTCAGAAACCATAGCTTCTTGACCTCACTGATTCCTTGAAAAGGATCTTTGCGTCGTGGAGAAGCAGATCTCGACAGCAGACAAGCTCTTTCCATCCTTCTCACTCTGGGTTAATGTGTCATGAACCGTTTTTCCAAACAAGGTGGAACAGTCTAGGAAGCATTCATGAAAGACCCCTTGAAGGGCTCCAAAAAGGCACAAAGCCAGAGCCAAGCGTGTTGCTTGATGGCCCCGCCAGTCCCCACAGCCCTCGAGGCACCCTCGGTAGCATGTTAGAGAAGCCTCATGGACATATTTGAAATAGATGTGAGGGTGGCCATACAGGAGGAGAAGACCTTCTCCTCTGCTGACATGGACCCTGGGGCAGACTCAGCGACCTCTCTGACCAGGTCCCTCTGCAATCTGACTACCTGTGCCAAGTAATTCAGCGCACACAAGGCAAAAGTGGCTGAAGCATAGGCCCACTTCCCAAAATGATCCATCACCCGAAACTCCCGGACTGGAAGGTGGACTGAGGAGCTCTCCTGAGCCAGCTCCTTCTTAGTGTCCACCGCAACCAGCAAGCCATCAACTGGGTACCCTTTGGACCAATGAGGCTTGTAAGAAGGGGGGCTGAGAACCTTGCTTAGGTGCCTGGGGATGGGCTCAACCATGTTCGGTTCCTTCCATGCCCTAGTGGAGATAAGATCCACTAAAAGATCTGCAGGGAAGGAAACCCAGGGGGTAGAAGGTACAGTGCCAAATGCCTCCAGGAATACCGACTCATCAGGATTGGGCTTGAGGGTAGACCATCTATTGCGTTGGTGAAGGATCTCCATGATGTCCCCAAAGGAGATATCATCTGGGGGATGATGGGGGGGCACCTTCTCCTTCTTCCAAGTCAGTATCAGTGAGAGACTCCGGTGGGGAGTCTAAATGCCTCCTCTTGCATGTACCCTTCTGAGGGAACTGCGGGGGGGGGGGGTTCTGGGGAGGATTCAGAAGCTTCAGGGACTTCCAGGATTGAAACCTCCTGGGGTGAACAGGCAGCAGGCTGTCCCTGAGGGGCAAACTGAAGACTCTGGCCCAGAAAGAGACGGAGCTAGGGTGGAATATGAGGATGAGTGTCAAGGGTCTCAAAAGAGCTGAGAGGATCCTCCCCACCACCTCAAATGCCAAAGGCACGTGGACCCCCAAAGGCAGAACGGCTGGGGCCAAGGCTAGATCCACTGCCCTCAGTGCCAAGGGGGGTGCTGGCGCCAAAGCCCTGAGGGGAAGAGATGACCCCGAAAAACTCAAAGTCAATGCCATCCCCTCAGATCTGACACCAAGGCTAGAACTCCTAGAGTTGGTCCGTTCCAAAAACATAAGAGCCGAACTGCTCAAGGCAACAATTGGGGTCAAAGTACCAGGGACCACTGGTGCTGACCCCTCAACACCCAGGAACCTTGGAACCAAGGACTCCAAAACCAAAGGGCAGATTGGAGAAGGACAGATAGGGAGGAAGGCAGACTGCGTGCTCCTGGCCCCGGTGGGGGATGGAGCAGGCAAGACTCCCAGCTGAATCTGGGCCTGAAGGAATTTCATCATCATCCTGTCCACCTCGGCTTCAGACAGACACTCGAGCGGACTGGACTGAACAGGCCACTGACCCTGGCCTCGATGACACAGAGGAGACGTGGCAGCTGGGGACTGAGCCCAAGAGGTCTCCAGCTCTGGGGAGAAGTGTGGAGACCTGAGGAGGGGGGAATCCCAGCTTGGATCCAAGCAGGACTTGGATGGGGGCTCAGCCAAGGAAGAGGACTCTGGAGACCTCTTACTAGGCCAATCCTGCACTTTAGTACAGGCCTTCTCTCCATCCACCGGCTTCTTAGGGGGAGCCGGAGTCCACAAAGCCAGGGCAGATGAAGAAGAAGCCTCTGCAGGAGGTGGGATAAGGCCCTTTAAAACAAGCTTGTTCCTCCTGTCGATCAAAGTGCAGGGGTTGAGGCCTGTGCAGATCAAACAGGAGGAATCTAAATGGGAAACTCCCAAACAGACAACGCACAGAGTGTGAACATTGGAAGTTGGGAACTTATGACCATACTCTGCACACTTCCTAAAGCCCAGCTTAGGGGTGCCAGCCATGGCAAAGGAAGGCCCAAAGCACTCACTCTCACGCACGCATGCACGCACACACTCTAGAATAGAAAAGACAGATTTGATGCAGAGATGTGCAATGGGAAGGTAGAGGTTAGAAGGATAGAAAACTAGAGAAAAGAAGAATAAAGCCCAAAAACCAACACTTACAAACTATGCAACCTGGAGCAGTGGAAACCCATGCTGTTCAAATTCCAAATGAAAACAACACGTTCAGATCATCTCTTTGTCCACCAATCTGCCTCGTTAACAAGGGATAAGGAGATCTGCTGTTACTCTTTTCATCCCAAACATTAACACCATCTACTATGGCCACCCTGTCCCATCCAGTAAAGCAGAATCAGCATGGCTGGCGTAAACCTGTCACATCTAACATTGGCCACATTCTGATTCTAACTTTAGCCAGCCATCACAAACTGTAACATGTCTACCAGGGCTGAGGAAACTCTACAGGTCAGGGCGACCAGTGTTTTAATTAAACTTAAATATCCCCAGTCATATCCTTGAAGTAATTAACACCCATCAGCAAATATTCCTTATGCTGCTACCCATTAACCACACCAATGTCCAGTTTTCATTTCTCACCTTTAGACACAGCTCCATCAACTCACCATATAGCGCCTCACAAAAATAATAAACACAAGTTCACGAACATTAAACACCGTCCTTCATGCATATAATGGTTGTTTTACTTTACATCAATAATTAATTTCAGAAGTTACGCTCACTCACCTTAACATCAAACTGTTCCCATGGTTACAGTTATATTCCATTCACATAACTTCATTAAGTGCAAAGTCTCTAGAAGTCATCCTCAAAATTTGCTAAAAACATGTACTTATTAACTTACAGAAAAAAGAAAAGGAAAATATAAAACTTTAACTCTGCAATGCTTTGCTCACTCTAATTACTCAGTTATATGGTTAATGTGTCATTCCAGTTCAGATATGACAACAGCTTTATATAGTTAATACTTCATGATATTTAAGACATCTGAGCAGTCTAATTAAATATCCTAAACTAACATGTTTACTCAAAAATATTCCTGAACGTATCTTAAGATACAGCAATTAATTCTGGCATAAGAATGTGCAAATATTTAACTTAATATTTATAATACATCTATTTGTTTGCATAATTAAGAACGATCCCTCAGACTTTAAGACTACTCATATCTATAAAAATATGAAAAATAATCATTTACTAGGTGCCTAGGCCAAAACGTACCCTATCCCAATAGTTCACTGGGTAGAAATCATTTGAAACTTGAATATTTTGTGGCACATTTTGTATTATCCACTCCACAGACTTCAGGTAGAGACGCTGCATCTTTCAAGATATCTTGTTTCAGGGATCGCACACACAAAAATTCATGTTTTCTCTCATATCCAAATCCTATTCCCATTCAGCTTCTCTTTTCGCACTGGTATCTATGCCTCTCCATCTGACACTATTCATCTCCTCTTGGTCAACTTGTAGCTGTGCCACTTCTCAATAATAATTCCTTTATTTCTGCAATCTCTTCATTCAGGTTTTCAAAAATCACAACAGCACCAGTCCAACCACTTTCAAGGTAGCAGGGATATCAGTTTCTACTTTCATTCTGTTTATTTACACTCTTGTATTGTTTCACCCATCACAGATGGTGTTTGTGAGCCTGCAGAGTAGTCCTGTGTATCAGATACAGGCTGTCCTCTGCCCTGATGACCATCTCCCATGCTGTCCTAAGTGTCAAAACACATGCTCCTTTTCATTACATGTCAGGTAGTCGTAGCATTATTGGCCTGGGCTTCCCATAGTTAACACCTGCTTCATCACAACTGTCTACAAGTAATCTGCAAAGTCCATTCATTCTGCAGTTTTGGCTTGCCATCAAATCGGTCTCCTCATCACCTTCCAAAGCTCACAATAATCCCACAGTTCAGATTCCTGCCGGATCCCTCATTACAATCAGCCATTGTTCCACTTACTTGTCTTACTGTCTCCACTGCCTTGTCCTTTGTGTTTAATGGGTCCCTACTTGTCAACTCTGCATCCTTTACATCACACACACTTCAACTGTTTAAAGTATGTCACAAAAGATGTGCTCAGATTCCAAAACTCATTCCTTATCACTTCAAAACGATTTAACTGTCCACTAACGTTTAACTGTAACGATCTTCTTGGACTACTGTTCAATGAACACAAATCAGTGCAGCTGCTCCACTTCAACTCTTCCTCTTTAAAAGCCTCAAATTCATCTGTAGCTCCATTCCTTCCATCACCAGCTGGTGACACCAAATACATGTTGGAAAAACTACTTTATAACCTAGCAGTTTTAATCATTAAAAACTATACAGTGCCCCAACAAGGCACAGCAAGACACCCCCCATGAACAAACATGATACAATATCTTCACAAACATCTTCACAGACAATCTAAACATATCTTTTTATATGCCAACATTTCTATTTGACTTCTGGGACAAGATTTTCATGGAACCTCCCATATGAAACAGCTTTCATCTGATGGGAGATGTACACAGCCCCTTAGATCAGCTGTCATTACAAACTCACTGCCTGTTTGTCTGTCTGTCTCTCTCAAACCTCTTCTAACAGCATTTGACATGATTATTAGTTTCCCTGTTCTTCAGCAACATGTCACAACAGGTAGTTGCTTCCTGTCATACCTGCTCAAAATATGCATGGGATGTACTTGATGACATGTGCATGAGGTATATTGCTTTTCCTTTCTTCATGTACAATGAATCTGTAGGCAGAGTGGATGATCTCTTCTTAGCTAAGGAAACACAATCCGCTTCCTAATGCCTTGTGAAAATGTGCCCAGCAGACCAGGTAGAAACTTCAAAAAACGTATTGCCAAGATCATTCTCTTACAAAACAGTGGTCTAAGTAACAAACCCTGTGTAATGAACTCTGGTAGGTACCTAATATGATTGCCACCAGCATAACAAAATCCAAAACATCAAACAACCCAGTTAGAAAAATGGCCATTTTCCCCAACAACAGCCTCAACTTAGTTGTAGTCGTGTTACAAATTATACGTCCAGATCAATGTTGCTTTGCTGCTGGACTAAAGGCTGTGGACAATATACTGAAACCTTACTAATAATGCAGGATGCATAAATAAAGGGTCAGCACTTAATATCCTTTCTTCATGTTCAAAAGGCATCTGACCAACTTCACTGGAAATAATTTACTTAAACTGGAGGACGACTGCGGTTTCCTGGAGATATTGATTTTCTTCGTATGGCAAGAGTGAAGTTATCACAGACACTTAGCCTGCAGAGGGGAATATGACTGGGGTGCCCCCACCTTAGCCTGCAGAGGGGAATAAGACTGGGGTACCCCCACCTTAGCCTGCAGAGGGGAATAAGACTGGGATGCCCCCACCTTAGCCCGCAGAGGGGAATAAGACTGGGATGCCTCCACCTTAGCCTGTAGAGGGGAATAAGACTGGTGTGCTCCCCCTTTAGCCTGCAGAGGGGAATAAGACTGGGGTGCCCCCACCTTAGCCCGCAGAGGGGAATAAGACTGGGGTGCCCCCACCTTAGCCCGCAGAGGGGAATAAGACTGGTGTGCTCCCCCCTTAGCCTGCAGAGGGGAATAAGACTGGGGTGCCCCCACCTTAGCCTGCAGAGGGGAATAAGACTGGGGTGCCCCCACCTTAGCCTGCAGAGGGGAATAAGACTGGGGTGCCCCCACCTTAGCCTGCAGAGGGGAATAAGACTAGGGTGCCTCCACTTAGCCTGTAGAGGGGAATAAGACTGGGGTACCCCCCTTAGCCCACAGAGGGGGGAATAAGACTGGGATGCTCCCCTTAGCCTGCAGAGGAGAATAAGACTGGGGTACTGGGGTGCCCCCTCCCCTTAGCCTGCAGAGGGGAATAAGACTGGTGTGACCCCCTTAGCCTGCAGAGGGGAATAAGACTGGGGTGCCCCCCTTTACTTTTCATGTTCTATTTGGAGCCATTGGTGATAAGTACAAGGGACTCAGGGTTTGGAAAATATCAGTGGAAGGGGCAGCAGGGAATCATATTGTTATTTGTGGACAACGTTTTGTTGACGCTAATCTGTCTGAACAAAGACTTACTAAAACTAATGGGTGGCCTGGGAAAATGTTGTAGCACCCAAGGGAAATGGAGGACTGAGGGTTACTGGATACTAAGACATATATGCAGGGGTCTACATTATAGTTTTTAGGTGTATAAAGTCTCAGCATATGGAAACTGATGATTTGTGATGTAGGAGAGAGATGGGACAAGAGGGGGATGTCATGGAATTGCTGCAAGAAAGTCCAAGGGCAAGAGGGGAGATTCCTTTTTTTAGGGGTCTTGCAAAAGTTTATGAAATGACTTTTTGATAAGGGTTTTTAAATTACTAAAGGACAGAAATACTAACAATGGCACCCAAGTGGATAGGGCTGGTCAGACACTTACTTACAGGTGAAGTAAAATCTGGAGTAAGGTTAGAACACTGCAACAGTTATCATGAGGGTGGAGGTTCAGGTCACAGAAGGAAATAAGCAACAAAGTTCTACTCCATGAGAAATTTAAATGGGACTATATAGGGATGGCAAAACTCTGAAGGAAGACTAAATGGGGAATTGGGTGGGAGATCAAATCCCTAGATGAGTTGAATACTCAGAGCTGAGGGGAAAGGGGACCACCAGACTGTATTTGTCAAGACTGCAAAGATGAGAGCAATATGGGTTATGGAAGTAGATGCTATAGCTAGTGTACAAGATTAGGTCCAGATTATTCAATCATTGAGATATAAAATCCTGGCCAGGCATTTTAGGATATCTAATTCTGCATGGAAATGTCTATACCAATATTTTTATACTCTACAGAAACTAGCAAGGATGTATCCTAGGGCTCTGCATGTGTGTTGGAGGTATGAAAACTGGAGTATGTAAATCAGAGCAACTATTTCTTGGGATAGGAGAGACATTCCTAGAGGATGCCAAAATGTTGTTGGATAGTTATGTTGATGGCAAAAAGCCATAACCAGAAGACAGAAGCAGAACGCTCCTCCAACTACCATCAAATTAAAAGCATTGGTTGCTCACGTAAAAAGAGAGTAAGTGAGGTATGTCCATGTGGAAGTATGGCAAAACATCTGGAAAAGTGGCAAATATGAAGGAGGGTGTATGATGGTTAACAGAATGAAAAGGGCACAGAGTGAACACTTAGCACTCCAGAATGGGATAAGGTATGGGTTTGGTCATGCTCCAGGACAAAAAAAAAAACAAATAAAACAACTCAAAAATATAGAAAATACATAAGGACATTTGGAGTTTGTAGGGCTGACTGTCAATGTGTAGGATCTCATGTCCAGTTGGGAAAGACCGATCCGAAGAATATCAATGTTGGCATATGGAGAGTTAATTGGGGAGAACAAAATGTAGAGGGCTTTGGGTCAACTGTATGCTGTAGTAAAAATAACTGAAATGCACTCTTAGTACTAGAAATGTGCTGTATGCATGATGGACATGAGTTTGTACCATGTTATTTTCTTTTTGGTTAATAATATGCTGTTTTTATTGAAAAAGCCTCAACTTGCTCGAAGCAAGGAAGACAAATAGCTGTTCTGACTTCATAACATCCTTACAGCATCTATAACAAGCTCACAGCTAGAGGGCCACAATCCAGCCCACCATAGGATTCTCTGTAGAGTGCAACTTGATAGAATAACTTCCATGTTTTCATCTCAGAGCTAGGAATTATGGGACACAATATCCTACAATGCCTAGCTCTATCAAGAAAACACTGACAATATTCTACTAGCTTGACAGGGTATTAGTAAAAGAAGCAAAGTGAATTACACCACCTGGTTTAGACTATGGGGCAGGGGCTTGTAGTGTGAAAGGGGAAGGGGTTGTGGTCAGGCTGCAATAGATGCCTTTCACATTAAGTTTCTTTTTTTTTTTGCTGTCAGGTAACCTGAAATTATCTGTGGGTATTGGCAGTATTCTTTTTTTTTTTTGTAAGTTTACTAGAGCCATCATGATGGTGATAGTGGGGTTATACCAGCAAGATGAAAAGCATTACAGTAATCATTACTTCTGCCACTCCCTGAAGATCGCACGTCACAGATAACCAGAAGCAGCTACAGGTTTGAGGAGCTGTCTATGTATGAAAGCAAAGTGCAGTTACAACTGATGGTTACGTGAAAGCTATACACTGAAACACATTCAGGAGGTGGCTATCTATTTTTGGGAGAGTAGAAAGGTAGGCTGTGTGCAATTATTGACATCAATATTGCTTGACAAGTGAGTATTGCACATGTCTAGCAGCAAGCTGATTACATTACTGTAGTCGTTACTTATTTCACTTTCTTCGCAATCAAATCTCAAAATTGTACAAAGAAGGTGGTTATGATTTAGAGGTAGGGTTAAGGAAGCATGGTGTTTTGGGAAACCACAGGGCAGTTATATGACACTACTGAATAATCACTGATATGTCTGGTTGTAGCAGTGATCATTTCTGACAGCAACAAGCTGAAACACATTTCTGTGAACATTCTGTCTTTCATTTTCTTAATGACACATCAGAAGTGTACAGAATGTGGCTAACCATCTTTGGAACAGCAGGCTGTATGTGAAACCAGAGGGCACATGCATGATAACTGTTAAATGATCGCTGATTACAGGCTGACAATGAGACTGCATTGCCATGAGAAAATGCCAGGCTGATAAGTTGTATTATATTCATAGGATTTTCATGGCAATTTTTAGTCTAATGACCATGTACACTTTGCCATTACCCACAGCTCAGACATTACCTCCTTTCTCAAGGAAAGAGAGGCCAGTTAGCCCTTGGGTATATTTGAGAGCATCCATCCAGTCGTCCAGATTAAATCTGATGGAAGATACAAAAACACATTGTTTAACCTGTAGAGGAAGTTTATGCCGGTAAAGTGGGAGGTGCTGGGTGATAGAACTAGAGAGAGAGAGAGAGAGAGAGAGATTTGTTTATCTTCTCGTGGAGGTTCAGATCTCTGGTTTTAGTGCTAACTAAGCTGTGCTAAAGGAAGTCAGGGATCACTGGATCTCTAATGGCAGTGTAAGCGAGACAAATTACTCCTTGGGAGTCTAAAAGGCAGACAACATAGACAGGAATTTTGGGACTTTTCGCAGTTGCTGAGATGTTGTAGGAGATGCATAACAAATGAAGTGCTGTACTCTACTAATGGGTATGATCAATGCTGAACACAGAGGGATAAAAACATCGTTGGATCGAAATGAAATACCTTTTGAATACTAGCTGTGTTAAATGAAAGGACTTCCTGACATGAGTTGCTTCAAGATGTCGAAAAGAGAAGTAGCTGTTCACCCAAATGCCCAGGTTCCCAACTATGTATCTGTTTTTATATAAAGGTATCTTACCTATACTGCAAATTGTTGTGAACTTCTGTTTTGTGAAACTAACAATACCACATTTTTTTTGCATTTGGTTTAAGCACATTTTCCATACACTAGGTATTAACAGGGGTAACCAGTTTTTGAGCAGATAACACAGGGTTTTAACAATTACACCCAATTTGCAGTCATCGACAGATCTGAGTAAACAAAAGTCCTTGTTATCGTGCTTGAGATTTGAGAGGACTCATCGCAGACAAACAGGAGATTGCTCCGGTTACCTTAGTACTATTTGAAGAGGTACCTGCAACATGAACTATGTGAGACCCATCTTTCGGCCAGCTGGCAATGCATCATAAAATGCAAGGATGTATGTTTAAGAATGACAGTTTCCTTACATTTTCAGCATGAGGTATGGTACTGAATGATTTAGCCAGATCAAGATAAGCTATATGAATACATGATTTGAAGGGATATTTTACGGCTACAAAGTTGAGGCTGTTATACATAATACAAGCAGAAATCTGCAATGCAAAGCGGAAAGAGATGATGATGATGAAGCAGGAGGATAATTCAAGAAATAAGGAAAGAATGGGATTTTGGATGCAGATCATTAAGGGGAATAACAGTCATACAGAATACTATACTCACAAAGCAGCAGAAAGAGTATTAAGTACTAAAAGAGTATTAAGTACTAAAACTGGAAAATTAGACTTGCATGTAGAGAGAGCAATTGGCAAATTCTAACTGATGCCACAACGAAACCCGGCCTTAATGATTGTATCAGCATTAAGCCATTCTTATTATTGAGATAATAATTCTGCATTATTTTCATTATTATTGTATAATATCAGTTTATGCTTTTATATTTGTATATACCACATTGGAGGCAAATACCATTTAACTGTATTCATAAGTTTTTAAAGTGATCAATTTATATGTGTATATAATTATGATATATTTATTATATTATTTATTACATTATTTATTATCTATTTTTATTTTTATTATTATTTATATAAATATATTCAGTATCAATACTATTTATTACAATAATATTATATGATATTTATTATAAGATTTGATAGAAAGCAGTATGTCCATAGTCCAGTTTTTTTAGAATATAACATTGTTCAATATATTATTACAAATAATATCATTTTTTATATATAAAATATTAGTAGGTTACATATCAGACATGGGATTTTATATACTACATATTCTGTAGTATGTACATAGGATTAGAAGTATTATGTTCTAAATAATATACAATCAAATACATTTTACGGTCATCAAATGTATAATATGTATTTAGTTTTTATAGAGTTGTTGTAGAGTTGCTGGCTATTTTGGAAAACATTGTAGTAAATGATATATGTTATTGTTGTTGTTTTGTGATGTATGGTAGTGAAGGCATTTGTGAAGTATAGGATAGTAACCACATGAATCTCCGTAAGAGGTCTATGCCTTTAAATACTGCTAGTTAATGATAGATATGGAGTTTGGCGCCAAATCTGTTTTAATTTATATAAAAGAGAGAGCAGTAGTGGAGCTAAAGTGTTCTGATGAAGTCTGCCGTAGGGCGGATGAAAGCGCTTAACATATCCTTGCTATAGAAGTGGAATTTTTTGTGGTCGTGGATTTTATGTTGTAACTGTCTCAATAAATAGTTTTTACAGAGGAGCTGCGTACAGCCTTTATTACCGACATCCAGCTTTGGTCGAGTGTGGTTCATTGTAAGTACTAAAAGAGTATTAAGTATTAAGCCAACAAACAGGAATGGAGAAAGGAGATTCTGCAGACAGGGATGACTGCAGTTAGGGATAAAGAGAACAGACAAGAGGGGGCTACAATTTACTGGTGAAAGCTGGCAAAGGAAACAAGGTATTGGAATAAATAGGAAAATGTAATGAAAAGGAAAAAGGTCATGAAGACATTTGTACTGCAGACTAGTAATTGCCTTCCCTATCAAGGACTGACAGAGTACAGACATAGAAAAGGGACAGGGGAATCCTAAATGAAAGGCTTTCACTGGTTGAGTTTTTAATCGAATCTAGAACAGAAGCTGCTGTTAAAGGATAATTAGTAGGGCATATAAAATATTGCATGATAACTATAAGAATCAACAGAAGAGGTTAAAAAAGATTGGATATGCAATTCACAAAGAAACAATGGGAGGATATATGTATGCCTCCCAAATATGCAACAAAATCTAGAAGGATTAGGATTTTTGCCTGGAATTGTTTAAATAGATACTTTCAAGTCCCAAGCAGGCTCCAAAGAATTTTTCCTTAAGTAGATGGCAAATATTGGAGGTGCGATGGGGAAGAAAGAGGTAACTGGGAACATATGTTTTGGAACTATAATGAGTTGGCAGACTTTAAAAATTCCCTGCAGAGTACTATGTCAGGAATACTGGGTGAGCAAATGAAAGTAATTAAAGAAAGGATTTTTTTGTGATGGGATACAGGATCTGAACTAGTCCTTGTTAAGTTTAATTCTGATGGCTGTCGAAAAAGACAATTACTAGGAAATGGCAATCAAAATCCAAACCAACTATACTTGAAGTGAATATCGTAACCAAGATAAAAGAACAGGAGGCGAGATCCTTAGAAAAGGATAGGAGTAAATTACATTAAAAATGGAAATGGCTCAATTACTTTTAGATAAATGTAAGGTGTTCAAAAAAAAAAGCACTGTATGAGCGGATCAAGGTTCAACAGAAAAATTGCTGGGGGTCAAAGCTTTAAGGAACATTTTTTGTATCATCCTTAATGCGGATATTTATTATGTTCTCTACAGCTTTACACATCAGACTCAAACAGGTAATTGGTCTGTAAATTCCCAAGGTCAGTGATAGGGTCATCCTTGTGGTGGGGCATCACCACAGCAGTGTACCAGGATGCAGGTACATAGCCTATGATTAGGCTTAGGTTAAACAGTTTAAAAAAAAGAGGATTAGTGCGAGTCTGACAATAAGCACCCAGGTACACCATCAGGATTTGTGAAGGAGAGTTTTCAATTTTAGATAATATGTTCTTTAGCAATGACTGAGGGGAAAAAGGAAATCTGGGATAAGTGGTGTTAGAATACGTGCTTTGTGGGCTGTTTGCTAGAATATTTGCAATGCCATCTGGTCAGAGTGGGGGTTCCATTAAGGAGAATTGCATAGCAAGAGACATTGGCAGTTACTGTTTGCTTCAGATGCATTACTAGTCCATACAGTGCATTTCATTTGCTTGGCAAGATTTCCCGATTCCGAGGAGTTCTTGTCTTACTGCAAAGTTTATGGAGTGTTCTTATCTTGTTATAAAATTTGTTTATGCTAGTTTAACAACAGGGTGCTTATTTTGAAGCTTCCTGTTGTATTTGGCTCTAGCTGGGACTGCTAGATCTATGCATTTGTCTAAGTGGACATAAAACTACTTCGTGAAGTTCGCTGCTGTAACAGTATCAAGGGTATTGATGTCATAGGTAAATCTGCAGATTTCAACATTTAACTGTATAAAGTTTGTACTTCTGAAGTCTTTAAATAAGGAGACACTGGTTACAAGGGGATGGTGGTTTTGACAGTAAATGTCAAGAGTTCATGGTCAAATTTACTGGACAAGGATAGACTTAAGGGAGTGGAACAGGAAAAGGTAATACAAGGGAGGACCAGATTTAGAATATTTTGGCCTCTACTAGGTTCACTAACTATTATGTCCACAGAATTCCTATTTATCAAATCAAAAACGCTCTGGGCATACCTTATGCTTGAGGTATATGTGTGCCATGCTATTACAGGGTATTTGAAGTCTTGTAGGATTATAAAGTTATAGCTTATAAGAATATCTTCTAAATCTTTCAGGAATCTAACGTGATCATCTGGAGACATGGAAGGGGTTCTGTAACATGCTATAAGATGGTAGCTTGTCTTGCCCATGGTAAGTTCAAATTCTAGGAGCTCAGTTTATGGGCCTCTGGGCATCAGTCTAGATGAGGTTAAAATACCACCAGGCCTGAAGACATGGTAAGCACAAAACCCAGGTAAGAGGGGATTGCTTTATTTATTACACATACATGGACATGGTCCAAATAAAGAAGTACTTGAAGATCAGACAATTTGTTACTGAGATGCCAGGCATTGAGAACAGCACCAGTTTAGAGTCTGAAGAATTTGTGAAGTTGTGGTAGTCACTACATGGACTCTGCCTCAAAATGGCACTATGAGGTCAGCAAAGGCTTTTGCCAGTGTGCGGAACCATTGCAAAACAAGTGAGATTACCAATTGCCTCCTTCCAGGCTAATACATACTGCCCCCCCCTCAAAACATCACCTATTTAGAAAATTGTTACAGCCAATTGTCTTTACTTTATACCTATGCATTATTCTTGGTGAAAGAAATGAGGATTCCACTCAGGGCCAGTGTCTTACCTGCACCAGACACATACCTAAAGCATTCTGACATGTCCCTCATGGTTTTGCACCAAATGTAATTTACTCTCACCATGGACCACCACCATGTCATAGTCATAAATGTCTCAGGAAAGGGTTCTGAGGGTCCCTGTAATGTTTGTGATCCTAGCACTATGTCCACAGTATGCCTCTACTGTGTTGCTGTTATATCAAAATTAAACATAGGTATTTCATCAGGCAAACAATGTTTTTGTTACTGCACGCAGGATGAGGTCTGAAGTCCATGTAGTGACAAAGGCAATGAGCTGCCACTGAGATGCAGTGAATTTATATGGAGTAGAATGGCATTCCTCAGAGGTTCATAGGTAGGTACTAGGCTATCGGCCCAAGGGCCTACGTAAGCCTAGCCAGCACGGTTCCATAGCTTACGCCACCCAAGAAAATTATTTTCCTGTGCCACTGTCCAGCAGAGAGACAGAAGAGATCCCCGGGGTGTATTTCCTATTTCCCATCCACTCATCAAGATTTTTCTTGAAGAGTGCTAATGAAGAACTTTGCTTGACATAGATGGGTAGCTTGTTCCAGAGTATAGGAAGTCTCTGGGACAGGAATCTATCCCTCCAGAGTGTCCTGTTTATTGTGGTGACAAGGTTTAGGTCCCTAGAGCGTGTAGCTCGGAGAGATTGGAATTTCTTTAGGTGTAGCATGTCCACCAGCTCTGGGTTTGACATAGCTTTATATGTTAGGCAGAGATCACCTCGGAGTAGGCGATATGCTACGGAGTAAAGCTGGAGTTTTTTGAGGCGGTCAGTGTAAGGCATTTGTTTGAGGCCAGTAATCCTCTTTGTGAGGTACTTCTGCGGCCTTTCCAGCTGCTGCAGATGTCTTGTGAGGTACATTCCAAAAGGGGCGTTGTACTCTATAATGGGTCTAATGAGTGACAAGTAGAGGGGAACAATGACCTCTTTTCCTGGATGAGAACCCTTTTATGATGAGGTGTGCCACGTAAAAGGACTTCCTGACTACTGTGGCGATGTGACTATCAAAGGAGAGACTACTGTCCACTTGGGTCTCAAGGTCTCTTATCACGCATTCGGTGTTAAGTACATTGCTGCCTATGTGGTAGTTCATGGGTACAGAGTTTTTACAAAAGGGGATGACACTGCACTTTTTGGCACTGAGCTTGAGACCATGGCTCTGATACCAGGCATCTGTCTCAGTGAGGCCCTTCTGTAGCCAAGCACTCTAATTGCTAATCACTGCAATGCAAAGGAATGTGCAGTTAATTAGGGATATAAGCAAAGAATAATTTATTTTTTGACTGTCAGCCCCCCCCACCAGAAAGTCAAGAAATATGAAACTCTTTTTTTTTTTTTTTTTTTTTAATTGCCAAATTTCAAGGAGGCAAAAGAAAAACAAGCAATAATGCCACCTCCATTGGTACAGAAGCTAAAAGCTCAGACCATGACCCATGTGACCCAAGCTTGATTATTGACTTGGACACCTGTTGTAGCAGGCATGGGGAGGACAGAAATGATGCGTCTGCACCAGATCACTTCTCTTTGTGAGGGAGTGCATGTATCTGGGCACACTTGTGCATCTGGAATCCCCACTGGAGACCAGGGATCACATGGAGTTGCTGCCTACAGAAGGAAGGGGTGGAGTAAGGCTCTTTATTACATAACATAGAGACAGGTGCATACATCATTATAACTCAATGCATACCAACCCCCTTAGAAACTTTTGGCATGTCAGTGAATGTTAAGGCCTTACAGAAAAACTCGATTATCTTCAAGGATGACAACATCACTCTCAGCTGAACTGGTGATCACCTTCAGGGGAAAAATGGAGTGAACAGCTCTCAACCCAGTACAAATGAATGGCAACTTGAGCAATGGAATGGAGGCATGATGGTCAGGGGTGGACAGCACAAAAATAAAAACAAAAAAAAAATCTGGTTCTTGGTGCAAGACGTTTTGATAAATCAAGTTTACACCAATGTCAGACATGAACTTAAGTCTAAAGGCTGGATTAGCTACTTTATTCTAATGAAAAACAGAATGTAAAAAACATCCCGGTGCTTACAACCATACTTCTTAGCGCAAAAAATCTGGACAAAGCCATAAATAAAGAAGTGGGACAAAGGCTCAAAAATAGGGACAATTTTTTTAAATATTGCTCTTACAAACTTAGAAAGTTGATAGCATAACATGTTTTGCATTAGCATGAATTTTCTGAAGGATATGAAGTCTGAAACTCAAACGTCTGTCATTATTTTCAAACTTTAATCTTTAATGATTTACTGCTAATTTGCTAGAAAACCCCAATTTTATGAAAAACGGATCAAATATACGACACCAAAATCTGGACAGTCTGCAAAAATCTGTACAGTTGAGAGGTATGCTTATAACTCTGACAGTTCTTTATCTTCAGAAATGCGAGATCCAAAATAGCAAATCAAGCAAATCTGAAAAATAAAGTGTGGTTCTCCACAACAAATAGAACACTAAAAATCAAAACTTGCTGTAATACCATTAAAGGCATTTCTGCAGGGGGCAGGTTTGCACCCTTTATACTCCATAATATATCCATATCTCCTCTTCTATGTTCCTGCCACCCAAACATGTTAAATCAGAGAATGTAACAGTAGGGTTGATACTCGGAGATACTGCAGTTTGGGCTCCATATACATTTCCCCTATATGCACAGTCTTTGCTACTCCGACCCTCCAAAATTTATGCAGAATTCAACTCTTGACAGTATCCTCATAGAAAGGACTGCAGAAAGGAGGGCAAAGGAAAAAAATCTTCAGATTAACAGAGAAAAGTGGTTCTAAAGGAACGATGGTCATTCTTTCTAAAATACGAAAGTCAAAATGTAAATCCCAAGAAGAAATAATTATTCTCTCGGGAAGATTCAGATGGAAAATTCTTAAGGAAAATGTTGAGTCAGATAACATGCCAGGCCTGTTATACAGATACAATATGGAAAATAAGGAAAGACAACAAACAGGCTATACTAGTCAAAACCTGCACAACATATAGAAAACAAGGAAAGACAACAAACAGGCTATACTAGTCAAAATCTCAGTAACCACAGTATGACAAGAAGAGTAGGCAGGGAAGGGATAACACCCTCCCCCTAAGTGCCAAAGGTGGTCTTCTCTGGAAAAGCTGGAAAATATTGACTGAACTCTTGGGAAGGAAAACTGTAGATGGCTGTGCCAATAAGGGTCTACCAGAATTAGCCAGGTGTTTCCTCTAATTGTTTTTAGAACTCCCCAAAATACTGACAGTGAGCAAAATGTGTACGACGCATTTCAGTTTCACACCCAGCTTCTTCAAAGGACAAATTTAGTCCTCACCGAAAAACATAGAACTTGTTCAAACCTTTTTGAAGCAAAGATATTAACTGCTGGAACTTTCAATGAGGAGAAATACTTCTGGAATTAACTGTTACTTTTGATCTAAATACACAGCTCTGTTTAACTCACTGGTTAGGACATTTCTTCCTCCTAGCAGATGAATAGCGGTCACTTACACATGTACGGACAAGACTAACCACAGAGCTGTATGATCATCTAACAGGTATGATCTTGCTCTGCCCTGCTTATGTATCACATAACTGTGGTGCAGTCCAAACCCTGGAGTGAGCACTTCTTTAGTACTTTGACAATTAGGGTGACAGGGGAAATATCTTTTCTAGATAGTCTCAAGTACAACAAAATCCTTCAAGAATTGCTCGACTGGTAATGGGAGTATACAGGTAGGTCCAGGGGCAGGAAAGCTGAGATGGCTGATTCATGTACCCTCAGCAAGGCATAAAAAAGACATCTTCTGAACAGTTCATAGGTAGGTAGGTACTAGGCTATCAGCCCTGGGGCCTATACAAGCCCAGCCAAAAAGGTACCCTGGTTTTTGCCACCCAAGAAAATTATTTTCCTGTGCCACTGTCGAGCAGAGCCGCAGAGGTGATCCCCGGGGTGAATTTCCTATTTCCCATCCAATCATCAAGATTTTTCTTGAAGAGTGCTAATGAGGAGCTTTGTTTGAAATAGATAGGTAGTTTATTCCAGAGTATGGGAAGTCTCTGCGACAGGAATCAATCCCTCCAGCATGTTCTGTTTATTGTGGTGACAAGGTTTAGGTCCCTAGAGCGTGTAACTCGGAGGGATTGGAATTTCTTTAAGTGGAGCATGTCCAACAGCTGTGGGTTTGACATCGCTTTGTATGTTAGGCAGATATCACCTCTGAGTAGGCAATATGCGATGGAGTAAAGCTGGAGTTTTTTGAGACTGTCTGCATAGGGCACCTGTTTGAGGCCGGTAATCCTCTTTGTGAGGTATTTCTGCGGCCTTTCCAGTTGTTGTAGATGTCTTGTGAGGTACAAACCAAAAGGGGCATTGTACTCTATGGGTCTAATGAGTGATGAGTAGAGGGGAACAATGACCTCTGATGAGGTCTGACAGGTAGGTGAGAACCAGCGACACCTGAGCGGAGTATGCATTCCTGGTGTCTGCTGAGACACCAGAGGCAGAATCTTTCCAGTTAGCAAGATATAATTTCCTTGCGTTTCACTTCCTTGTCTCACTCATAATGTACAAGCACTTCCTCTGAAAACACGTCTAAATAGATTGAGCATTAGATCATCCAAGCTGCCAGCCTTATCACAGAAAGTTACTAGGCTATTGGCCCTGAGGCCCTTATAAGCCTAGCCAAGAGTTTAGCCCATGCATAGACAAATCAGCACCCGATGCCCCTTAGAGTCCTCAAGTTGGGGATATAAGCAGGGACTCTGTTTTGAGTCGTCAGGCTCGACTCCTGGGCTGTCTTCCAGCATGTACTGTTAGTGCACACAACAGGTAGGTGTGGGTCCTCCTTGTCTGTTGTAGTGACTGCAAGGGTGTGCAGGGTCCCGTGGGTCAAAATATGCTTGAAGACCTACAGGACTAAAACAACCACCACCACTTCCTTTACATTATTGTGTCTTTTTTCTGGAAATGTTTGATCAATGTGCTGTTGATCTTCAGATTTCTGCCCTCTTGGCCCCCCCACCCCCTGTGCTGTGTTGAAGGAGTCTGTGGTGACAGTCTGAGTCCCTGGGGCCAACTTTAATTACACATGGGAGTAGGGCTGGAACACTACATAGGCTGGGCATACTGAAGCCATCTACTTGTTGGGTACCAATGCAACTTCTTTATGTGCATTCTTCGCCAGTAGGATCAACAGTATGCATAAGGCCATGTACCCCAGAATTCTTAACTGTTTTTCTGAAATTATTCTTTACTAGGAAATTATCTGGAGGTACTGAGTCAATGAGTGGACCCTGTCTGGGGAATAAAGCCCTCTGTTGCACTATGTTCAGCAATGCCCCTAGAAACAAAACCAGTCCTAAAGGAGTAAGATGAGATTCAGAGATGTACAGAGACCAACCTGGGGTTTTGAAACAGGGTAAACTGCAGAGCCTCTGGAATGTCTTCTAGAAAGGCTGCTTAAATCAGTCCATTATCTATGCAGGGAAAGATGTGAATGCTCTTGGTCCTGCAATGAGTAATTAATAGAGTCAGGTGTTTTGTCAAAAACCTGCAGCAGACAAGCCAAAGAGCAAGGAAATAAACTAGTAATGAGCACCCCCTTCTTCAAATGTCAGAAACATTCTGCGCATCCTCTCAATGCGAATGTGGACATAGACATCCTTTATGTATACGCTGGCAAGAAAATCACGAGAAGTAAATGGCATGCAAATGTGGACATAGGCATCCTTTATGTATACGCTGGCAAGAAAAGCTCGAGAAGTAAATGGCATGCAAATGTGGACATAGGCATCCTTTATGTATACGCTGGCAAGAAAAGCTCGAGAAGTAAATGGCACAGAAGGCCCTACAGCGTGAGTGTTCTCAATTTCAGAAATATGAAAGGTCTAAAATAAGTACCCTCTTTTCTTAGCATTCCAGAGAGACTTCAGTAGAATCTTGTACTTGTTTCTCCTTCTTGTATGGTCTATTGCTCTTTGAGTAAGAAGGTCTTCTAGCAGGGGTGAAACCAGGTCTGTCTGCTACCTGGTCATACAAAGAATTCCCAAACCTTGGCTCTCATTAGAAATTGGGAGTCTACACTCCTACTTTAGAATAGCAAGGAATCGCTGGTCCTCGGTGATTTCCTCCCATTCTTTTACCAAGGCACTCACGTGGCCCACAATTCTTATTGGAGACGGGAACTTGTAGGGAATGGGGGTTGGGGGGTTTAGCGTGGAGTTTTGGGGTATGAAGAACCTTGGCTGAGTAACAACTTCTCTCTCCAAGTGCCATGACCCTGACCCCCCCCCCCCAGCTTGTTCTTCTGCTTTGCTTGCTACTTTCTTTCTGTAGTGACTCCTTTTCCACTTCCCTTTTGGGGTTTGCCTTTATCCTGTTTTGGGTTAAAAATGACACTTCTCCGATGGATAGTTCCTGCTATTCCCTGGAGCTTGGGAATGAAAGAAGTGTTTGACAAATAGTACGGTTTCCCTATCTCTTCCAGTCTTTTAAACACCTTTTCAGTTTGGGGTCCAATGAGGACCATCCTGTTCAACAGTGCCTGAAGAAGCTGCATGTTAGCATGGTCTGGTAAGGACAGAATTCTCAACCAGGCAGATCTTTGAATAAGCAACTCAGTAGCCACTAGCCTGCACGACAAGTGATCAGCCACATTTCACGGGGTGCTTGGCAACCTGGGGCTGCACAACTCGATCATCTGTTCTTTCTTGACATTGTCCTTGATCCCTCCATTTAGACTTCAGCTAGACAAGTACAGACTCTGGACACTTCAGCATCAGTCTCACAGTTAAGGGCATTAAAGGCCAGGGAAAGAGAATTAAAATAAAACCACTAAAAAATAAAAGAAAAAGCTACTAAACAAGCAACAGCAGGAACCAAAAATAAAAAAACATAAAAATGTTATTAACTCTAGCGCCTCGGCTGATACAGAGCCTTCAAGGAGTACTAAAAAACATCACCAAACAGCATAATAAAATACACTCATCAATTAAACCACCAATGAAAATACAAAACTAATTAAATAAGTACTCTCCAACTACAATCCAAATTAAGACCGGAGGGACATAAAGTAAGGCTGAAAGTCCTATAGCATGTCATTTTGCACAATTTCATGACTTAGATCCAAGTGAACTAAAGGCAACAATTTTAGAAAAAGTACCTATGCGATTTTGTTCAGAAAGTGCTTACAAAATAAAATGAATGTATAAAGAAGCTATTTGTATTTTAAAGTTTAATACTTTATGTCTCTGAGATCTTAATTTGGATTGTAATTGGAGAGGACTTTAATTAATTTTGTATTTTTATTGGTTGTTTTTTAACTGATGGGTGTATTTTATTATGCTGTTTGGTGATTTTTTTTAGTACTTCTTGAAGGCTCCGCATCAGCCAGAGAGAGTTATAAGTCTTCTTCTCAAAATGGTTGAGTACCTTACTGTCACTGTGAACAGGATTCTCGGATGGAACTGTAGTGGTTCCCTTGTTAGAATCCAGATGGCACATTTGGAGCTGTAAAAGAGATCTTGTATAGGAATTTATGGGAATCCTGGACTTGTAAAAGTGATCAGACTTCCTAAACACAGGAGACAGAGAACATGACTCTACTGATGCACTGATGAATGCATCATTCAATACTTCTAAGACTGAAGGTACTGTATGGATAAGGAGTTTGGCTTACGAAGATCCATACATTCCCTGCATCTTAAATGACCCTAAGGGATCTCCTTTACCTCTTATAAGATGGCTTTCTTCATTCTGTGAAGACTGCCCCCAAATGAAAAAATCCTCCGGTGAAGAACATAATAGGATGTCTTTGGGATCCGTCTCAAAATATGAAGAGAGACATCTGGCTCAAATAGGTTAGGTCATCTGCCTCAAAATCAGAAATATCTAAATCCTCCTAAGTGGTAGGTTCTCTCTTTCTCCATTAACAGGGAGCCCTTAATACTGCAGGGACTTCTAAATCAGGCAATGTTAATTTCAAAAAGCTTATAAAACCACTTGCCAGTAATATAATGTACTGAGGAGCAGCCTAAGTAGTGGGATGGGACACTGAACTTACCAGCCTATGCTAAGGCAAGCTGGCAGATGTCCACTTTGTTTTGGATGATTTCAGCTGCAGTTTCATTGGGGTATCCAGTTTACAGGCTTTGCGTCAAGGGCATGTGATCTCTAACTTGTGTTCTCTGAAATCAACCTTGCAAACTATCAGCAAAAGGATACTGCCCCTTCTTTACTAAAAAGGAATCAGATGGAGTCCTCTGGACCAACGGACTACCTACATATTTGGTCTATGAGGACATGTCCTTACCCAGCAGCAGTGACTGTCTCCACAGTTGTAGCGCCAGAGGCTTTGGAGTATCCAACATGGAGCATGGGGGCTGCATTTACGATTCTCCAACTTTAGTGTTGTTGGCCCTAGGAAAATCTTTGATTCTAATCAGCTTTTATCAGCCTCCCTTTGATTTTCACTCTTGTGTACTTCTCCAGCGACTGAAAATGCCATGGACGAGCAGGATCAAATGTGCATCTTCTTGAGAACTACTCAGCCCTGAAAAAAATCCAATGGACAATTTATTGTCCTTGGGTTGAATGTGGACAACAGTCTACATCATGCTCCAATTCTAGACATAAATACTAAGAATAGTAGTCTATGTAGGATCCACTTCCTGCGCTCAGTATATTTGTTACAAAGTTATTAGACATCTAAATACTAAATTCAGAAAATACAATACAGACAAGGGCATGTTTTCCCCGATGGGGCTATTTCTCTGAAACCCTAGAAGCAGGCCAACAAACCGGACTGACAAGCACTTTTTTATACTGAAACAAGATAAAACAGAAGGCAATGTCTCTCTTAGACCACTGAAATCCTGACATCTGAGTGGGAAGGAATCTGCCAAGAGAGGGATGATAGACGTCTGGAAGTCAGGGTGTCTGTCAGGCTCCTACAGGTTGGAAGCCAGATTCCTGACTAACACAGAATAATATGATGAACACTATAGGACTCTCTTCTACCTGAATATTTGGGATGTAGAGTTCTGAATATATAAACTAAGACCGTGCGAGTTCAGAGATCAAGGAATATAATCAAATAATCAATGGAAACAAGGCTGCAGTTACAGTCTGAATATATAAACTAAGACCGTGCTAGTTCAGAGATCAAGGAATATAATCAAATAATCAATGGAAACAAGGCTGCAGTTACAGTCTGAATATATAAACTAAGACCGTGCTAGCTCAGAGATCAAGGAATATAATCAAATAATCAATGGAAACAAGGCTGCAGTTACAGTCTGAATATATAAACTAAGACCGTGCTAGTTCAGAGATCAAGGAATATAATCAAATAATCAATGGAAACAAGGCTGCAGTTACAGTCTGAATATATAAACTAAGACCGTGCTAGTTCAGAGATCAAGGAATATAATCAAATAATCAATGGAAACAAGGCTGCAGTTACAGTCTGAATATATAAACTAAGACCGTGCTAGTTCAGAGATCAAGGAATATAATCAAATAATCAATGGAAACAAGGCTGCAGTTACAGTCTGAATATATAAACTAAGACCGTGCTAGTTCAGAGATCAAGGAATATAATCAAATAATCAATGGAAACAAGGCTGCAGTTACAGTTTGCAAAGAGCTCAACTTGAAGACTAAGTACAAAGTTCCATCACCAATGGTTCAAACCACAGGCTGGTTATACACTTCCTATAATGCAATACTTGACGAACTGTCAGAGGAAAGGCAACTATATACAAGCTGGAACAAAATGTTGCACAATTCTGTACGAGACCGGTTGCTAAACAAGAAAGGAGCACATATTTTTTCCAAAAGACTAAGTAATTTACACTACTAAGTGCATGAGACAGTAACTTTCTGCAAGTCTAAGAACCCTACTTCACAGATGTACCTTGAAATGCTCAGTCATAAAATAAAACTGATGACAACAAAGCATAAAACACAGAAAACTCTACTTTTCTACTGCCAGTGAGACCAAAACAAGAAGAAATTCCCATCAGAAAAATATTTCATACAGCAGACTGCAGTGACATCCTATTAATCTACATAGCTGCACAAACCATGCAGCTAAGTTCTCATTCACTCCACAAAATGTAAATGAGATCTCAGTTGGCCAAGTCATGGAGAGAATTTACAGCCAATGAAAATCAAGGCTCAATTGCTCAAAAGGCTTAGTGCCCAAAACTAACCATCATAGAGACAAAGCATACATCATACAATCCTCAGGGTCTGCGTACCAATAATAACAAAGCAAACCCAGACATGGCATGAATGGCTGAAAAGCCTGCCAAATGTGCATGGTCACTTCTCCTACCTTTAGTCCACGAAGAGTCTGGTAGACCAAGAACTGAATCCTGTCCTCTGTTAATGATGCCCCTTTAAGCTTTTGTAGATCTGTAGCCATGAATGGCATCACCAGGTAGCTGAAACAAAATTCCAAGAACAAATTTTGTATACCTAATATTTACTACACTTCACAGCTTAGTCACATATGGAAATGTGCGATTAAGCATGTCACGGTTTTCACACAGGTTAGTTTACTATGGAAAATAGTGTTGCTTCACATCTGCACAAAGAAAAAATGAGTATGTCAAGGCCTTACCAAAGTGCTATTACAGTGATTGTTTGCTTTCACTGCTTCAGATAAAATGTCTGCAGTCACCAATTCCTATTCTAATATTGCTGCTACTGCACATTTCTGAATTTCTCTCCTTCCTGCTTTGCTTTAGCCTAACTTCTGTCAAGGCTTGTCATGGCATTAAAGACTAGGTTAGAAAAGGTTATCTAGTCTCTGAGCCACTAAATGAGCTTAACATGCATGCAAGACCGTAATAAAATTATATACCTGCTACTCATAGAGGAAAACACATCAGCTTCAGGAGTGACAAAATATCCAGTCACAGGTCAGACAGTAGGACGACAACACATACCCAATGCAGGAGGCTTCCTTAAAGACAAACTATTATCTTGTACACACATCTGCTACATCTGACTTCAGCAGCCTTTGGCAGGTAGTAACACCTGGAAAGAATCCTAGGCAGTGAAAAGTGCACCTTTTGGGAGGCTGTAGCCAGAGGAAACCCACTAACAAGGCCAAGGCCTGAAGCACTGAGATACCAAAGGATGCCCCATTCTGGAATCGCCATTAAACAATAATACTTGTTGAAAGTATCAAACAATGACGAAGGGGCCACAGCACAAATGTCCTTCAAGTGTAATAAATCCTTAAAATAGTCAGGAAAGACCATGTCTACTATGTAGTGGCCTTTCACAACAGAATTTCCCAGCATGTAGCTCATGAGCTGACAGAAAAGTACAATGAAGTATGCAGTCTATTTGGGAAGGGGGTTCCTCCTCTGATGGAGGATGTGATGGGTGTACATTGCACTATGAAATACTGTAAAACTACTGCTCATAAATAACTTCCACTATCTAAACCAACGTACATCTGACATTCAGTGCAATGTCAAATAAAAGAAAATGGTCTCTCTCTCTCTTTTTTTTTTTTTTTGAAGGGGGTGTACTCCCGTCCACCATCACCCTGAATTTATATGTATTAACTCCATTGTCGCACAGTACTGAGGAAAGGAAACACTTCCCAAAATAACAGCAGTGACTTCAGTGATCCCCATTTTCAAAGAACAAGCTTGAGCAAGTGACTTTCAAGGAAGGTTAGATCTTTGTGGATTTCCCAGGATGGTGGGTAAACAAGACCGACACTAAAGACGTGGTATAACCTCCAAAAGCTTTTTAATCATAGCGAACTTTCTGGAAGAAATGTGCACCACATGATGTGTAGCCTCCTATAGCTTGATCATCAGTATTTGAAGCTATATATACAGCTTTCTTACATCCCCTTTTATAGTTTATATCAGAGAAATAAAAGGATAATATTAGACATGGGATGCAAACCCAAGAGCTGCATGCCATGTTGTTGTTACTGCCACTGGGCCAACAATATTACTACTTCACTACACATTCAAAAAACATTTTGGTTAATCCAGACTTCAGCCTTCAGTAACATGGTCAAACCTTGATTAGTCCTCATATTTACGTGGATTTCTGGCTCATCTTCCTTACCTACAATTTTTTTTTAAATTCTAATGAGACTGAAGCATACCAAAAACTACTGAATAAAAAATACTCCTAAAAGGAAACTATGAACTTCTTTTTGGCCATTTTTACACCTGCAGACTTCTAAAGGGCTATTTACACTGGTTACTTGCTCTTTCTTTGGGGACAGTTGCTACTTTACAATTTCCCTTGGAGACACCAATGAAACCTCAGGCAGGTTTTACTTACCACAGTTTTCACTCTCTATGTTTGTGTAACAGCACTAGTTGTGACAATGCTAGCTGTGCACATTTAAAAAGCTTCAGTGCGTGTGTCCTAAACAAATGTCTGCAATTCCTCCAATACACTTGTCCATTCTTCCAATGAAGGACACAGGACTGTGGTCTGGCTACTTTACCAACAACTTCAGCTTCATGGCTTCTGCATTCGTGTCATCGCCATCCTGTAAATCTGGTACTCTCTCACAGTTTCTTTATGACATCATTCATGTCTTTGCTGATTTCTGTCCAACATATCCTTTACTCAAATAATTTTCCGTTATCAGTAATGTAGCTGAAGTATGTAACTTACTGTCCCCCCCCCCCCCAATCAGTAACAACTCAGCTGGAGAGAGAGAGACCAAGTGAACATTCCTATATTCTAAAACTGCAAGATAATAATGCTCACAGCTTTTGTTCCATAACTGCAGATGTTCAACTAAATTCGCTGTTGTAGTGATAACTCTTTGGGACTTTGGTCACGGAAGGCCTGAAAGCTGCAGACTGACAAGTTTACTCCTTATAACCCCTTGCTGGGCAATAGCCCTTCTCGTAATGATGATAAAGGTACAAGAGGGACATCTACCTATGCCATCTTTGGTTCTTTATTCCTCAGGTAATGTAACACTGGATGGTCTGAGGCCACAGCACTGACTGTCCTACTGGAAATAATCCACTAGAAGTCATTCTTGGCCAAAAGGTCCACAAGTAGACACTCCTGTTTCAGGCCAATCTGATGATGGAAGGCACCTTGTCAGGGAACTAGAAAGGGAGAACACATGGATGCCTATAGAAAGAAGAGAACAGGAGAAGCGAAAGGAAACTGGTGATACTGAACATACTCAAAAACTACAATTATGATAAGTTTCTACACAATTATACTATGTTCATCATACTGTACATTGTTGAAATAACTTTGGAAAGACTTCCAAAGCTTACACACTAGAGGGTGGCTAGCCCTTAACAGGAAAGAGTCACAGGAGCTCTTACAGAATGGACACAGCCCTACCCTTGTCCCAGCTGCAATGCCCACACTATTGTGCTTGATGGCGATAATGGAGAGATGACCAGTTAGCATTTTTCATAATGGACTATGTAATGACCCCCCAATGAAAGCAGATGTGATTGCCATGGCCTTGGTGGAGTGGACCCTGACATGGACCCTAATGTGTCTCAGCAGAGTTTTTCCACAAAAGGAGTAAAATAAGAAAAGAGTGCAATAGCCACTTGAATATGGTCTGTGTATCCACAAGCTTGGCTTCTCCCTCTTCACCCTTTGCAAATGAAATGAGCAGACATTCAGAGTTTATTTCTTTTTTCCTATTAAAGTAAAATTTCAGTTGTGTATGCACATTTAGGGAGTGCAAAATTCCTTTTCCCTTAGTCTGGGTGATGCAAAAAAACAGTGAGGTGACTAGAATGATTTGAAGACAGCTCTATGACCACTTTAGGCATGAAGGTAGACTTGCCATTTAGGGTGATACTATCCTTGTGAGAAATGAATGGTTCTTTTCATGTCTGCAATTCTGAAATCCTTTTAGCAGACTTAACTGCCACTAATGTGACAGATTTCCAGGTTACATATTTGAGATGGAAAGACAACCTGACATGGGTGAGACACAGACTTTCATAGACACCCAAGACGACTCTTATTTTGCAAAAGTCTGACAAGTAACAGTCAAGGACACTGAAGATGTAGTTGGATTCTGAAGCCTCCTTTTTTACATTAAATGGAGAATATTTTTCATTAACTAGGTATGATTTTCGGGCGGCCATGGTGGTGCAGCGGTTAGCATTGCTGCCTCACAGCAAGAGGTTCTCCGGTTTGATCCTCGGCTGGGGTGCCTTCTGTGCGGAGTCTGCATGAACTCCCTGTGGTCGTGTGGGTTTCCTCCAGGTGCTCCGGTTTCTTCCCACATCCCAAAGACATGCTGTAGGTGGACTGGACACTAAATTGGCCTTAGGTGTGAGTGTGTGTGTGCGTGTGTGTGTGCCTTCTGTGGAAGGTTGGGCGTCGGGCTGGCAACTCGACATCTTAAAACTCCACTGCCAATCATGAGCGGACAGTGATCCGCTGTGGCGACCCCTAACCGGGAAAAAGCCAAAAGAAGAACTAGGTATGATTTTCTTGTATACAGTTTTCTAGCCTCCATCAGAATGTAGAGTACCATCCTCTGCAAATAATGTCTAACAGAAATGAATGACAGATCATCTCCATGATCAGCCTTAAATGTCTTCAGGCTGGGTTGCATGAGTGATCCTTTGCTATATCTAGAGGGCTACTAAAAGGAGCAAGTTTACAAGCCCCATCCCTACTAGACTCAGTAGAAGGGAGAAATGATGCTGGCTTGGGTTGGGAGGGTGGCTTAATGGCTAAGGTGTTTGCCTTACAAACCCAAGGTGCAGGGTTTGAGTCTCACAAGGGATAACTGGCTAGGCTTAAAATGGCTCGCAAGGGCAGTTAGCTTAGTAATAAACTATGAACCTATGAACTATAAAAGGGGGTTATGATTACCATTTCTGGCCTGCCCTCCTTTATCTTCTGTATCATCTTGGGTATTAAAGGTACTGGAGGGAAGGTGAAAATAAATACACCTGCCCTGCTTATGAGGAAGGCATCTGTTGTCAGCTTCCTGCCACTGGTATCCTGGTGGAGAATTTTCTGAGTTGTTTTTTCTGGAGAAGCAAAATGGTCCATCTCTAGCACATCCCATCAATGATCATCATCCTGAGGGAGATCCCTGTTCAGCATCCACTCATGTGGGACTGCTTCTGTTCTGCAGAGCTGGTCTGTTAACGGAGTTTTCCTGAGATGGGATGTAAGAAACCCTGAGCATCATACCTGGGCCAAGTTCCATATCAGTATTACCAGCCTGCACCACAGAGGTAGGAGTTGGATTGCCCTTGTTTATGTACCACATTACTGTGACATTGTTTGTGAGGATATATGTAAGATTCCCTGTCATAGAATGGGCTTGAATGCCCTGGTGGCTAGAATGGCTGCCATCATCTTTTTACTTTTTTCTTGTATTCTTTGCTCCTGCTGACCATCAAACACTCTTAGTTTATAGGCCCTTTTTTCCTTCTCCATCACCAGGATGAGAGCCAATCAAGTGGCATTAAGGCAGCCATCAAGGCTGGTTGTGTTTTTTGTTTACAGCCCTAAATCCCATCCACACACCTGGCTACGAAAGAGAAGTGAGCATGCAATGGGCTGTCCAAACTGACCATCCCTCAAGTTCTGTATGAGGCACTGCCAGCAACCAGCCCTGTTCACCTTTCCCAAGTCATAGGAGGTGTTTTTCTCAGTTGGCCACCAGGACATTTGCACTATCCCTGTGTGGTTCCAAGCTCCTATCCCCCCTCCTCTCGGGAGAGGTGAGCAGGCCAAACTTCTTCATCCCCCCCCCCTGCCTTAATCCTCCAGTACCAAGAACCAATGTTCAGACCTTTGTCACCTGGTTCACAGTCAGGGCTCCAGCTTTCTGCACCATGGACCACATCAGCACTTTTATGTTGCTATGTTTCTTCCTCTTGATTTTGACCCAGATCCTATGGATTCTCAGCTGTCCAGAGTAGGATTCCTGGGCTATGGCAGAGGAATTTGCTGAGAGCACCTGTATATCCAGGCTTTCTTTAAAAGGTATCTTGGTGGAGTCAGCAAGTGCAGCTCACTCATGACAGCTCTTTCCTCATGCAGAACAATAGTGGCATGAGACAACTACAGGGATTGGCTGTGTTGGCACCATTTGTTTGTAAGGTACCACTGTAGCTTTCTCTTGTGTAGCCTTGCTAGGGGCACCATTGAAACAAAATATGCCATGTAGTGCAGCACTCTTAGGAATTCTCATGCAATAACTTGTTTTTGCAGTGTTAATCACTTGAAACAGTCTGACATGAAGCATGAGGGGAAGAAGGCCCTCTGTTGCCCTGTTTCAAACAGTAAACTTATCATTTGGGAGGTTTACAGAGGTGTATATGTTTTAATCAAGTTAGAGTGAATGTTTGAGTTTTCTCAATCTCTTCTAGAGATACTGCTTGAATGAGGACGTTGTCCAGGAATGGACACCAGCAAATGACCTTGGTTCTGCAGTACATAATTACTGGAGCTAGGCATTCTATGAATACGCTGAAAGCAGGGAACAAACAGGTATGGAGATGAGCTGGTAGTTGCAACCCCTGCTTTAAATCTGATAATGTGTTTATTCACCTTGGCTATACGGATACTAAGTCAGAATTATTTTACATAAAGGGTGACCATGTAAAACTCACAGGAATAGGACAGATAGATGGAAGGCCCTGCAAGTTTAGTAGTTTGAATTTGGTGACATTATGAACTTGGAAAGAACAGTACTAATAACCAAAAAATATTCACAGGTGAAACGGACTGCTCTGGAGCCACAAGCCAAGGGTGAGACATTTATTTAAGCTTTAAGTGAATACAAATCAGGTTTCCATCAGTAAGACTTCAGAATACAACAGACCCAATGAATCAGTTCCTATATATATGTGCACTAATCAGCAGACAGTCTTAATCAAGTTTAATTATAACAAAATGGTTCTGAAGAAGTCATACTCCTGAGCCATCCATTTCACCTGGGAATATTTTTTGGTTAACATTATGAACTTATTTAGCCTTGAAAAATCCAAGACAGGTCTCCAAGTGCCTTCTTTTCTTGAAAACTATGAACAGTCTGGAGTAGCTGCCTGCTCCTATGTGTGGATTTGGTAACTTATCTATGGTTCCCTAAAACAGTACAACTTCAGTAGGTGGACCAAGTGCATTTGGTTCCCAAGGACTGGGAAGATACTGGAGAACTTTCTTGTTGTTAAGAACTGGGGTCCACATCCTCGCCTTGAAATCCAAAGCACCCATTTACCTTGTGGGATATGTTTTACAAAGAGGCATAAACTACTACTTATTTTTGTTTGGGAAAGGTCTGAGGAAAAGGTACTGTGGAGGCTGAGGGTTGCAGTAGGACTTGGAGGTGGGTGGGAAAGGGGCAAGCACAGATAAATGACATCTGGTCCCTCTCTGGGCTGTGGTTCCAAAGGAACACAATCTTTCTCCTTTAGACTGCTTGTCATTTTTACTTGTAACACTGGTTTTCTACCCCTCTGCCATTTTCTTTCTACTGCCTCTAGTAGAAAGGGCAGTTTTCCTTTATTTATGTGCAGGACTGACAACTGTAGTCCTCTTTTCTTCTGCTCATTTAACATCTTTTCTTCAGTGTGTCTAAACAGAAGTTCCTTCTCCAACATGGCATTAAGGTGCACTGCTTTAACATGGTTGACAGAGGCTCTTGCCCTCAGCAAGGCATGCCTCCTTAAGAATGACCATGTGGTCACTGTCCTGCTTAATGTAGCTACTCTATTATAGCCTCATTTTACAGGCACATGGTCAGCTAAGAAGTGAGGCTGCACAGGTTTAGTACTTTCTGGTTCAGATCCTTGTCCTCTTTTCAGTCTTAATAGCAAATCTCAACAACTACATGGCCTGCCTCCTCTGGCTATTATACACACACGCTTTACTGAATTCTAATCTCAGGCTAGGATCCTGAACATACTACTGGTTTCTCTTTTTATTACTGTTAGCCTCTTGTTTCAAATTTTACTTAGACTATATCGATTTAGACTTTGATTATGCAAATGTCTTGTTAGTCATTTCTTCTTGAATTGTGTTTCTGCTCTATAGCCTGGGCTGTGGGTGAAAATCATCTTCAGATGAGTTTGTTACCTGGTCAACAAATGTGAAATATATAGATAAATTAAATCCCCTCAGCCTTTTCCTTTAATCTGGAAAGGGCAGAGTTCCCTGGCTTTTCAGCATGCAAGTTTGGCAAGTAAAGAATCCTGAAGGCCAGGGCAGTGAAAGTGTAGTACCTTCAGTCTTCTGTTAATTTTACACTCTCTCCCTCGCTCTTTCATTGGAAATGCATTCTTGGCTGCAGCCACAGCTGTTCACATGAAATCCATGAACACCACAGCTGACCTGGCATAAGTGAAAGTGGATACTTCTCTTTATTTATTGGTGGTTTTTTTTTTTTCATTCGTTTAAGTTAAGATCTAAACAAGTAAGCCATGGCAAGCTATTGTATTGTATTGCTACAGCATCAAAGAATACAAAATATTTTATGCAACTCTACATGAGAGGGATTTTTTTTGGCTACAGTTAAAATCTGAACATGTAAATCAAGAGAAGTTAAGCCTGGCATGCCTCCGTAAGACTGACCATATGGCCACTGTCCTGCCTAATGTATCTACTGTATCACATCCATATTTTATAGGTGCTTGGATGAAGAGGTCTATCCCTGGCCTTCAGAATACTAGGACATCTAAGAATGCACAGTATTTTATGGGTTTACTGTAATAACCAAGTAAAAGATTAAATCTATGCTGATCAGATCCTATATTTGAATCTTCACTAACTAGCAATTGCTAATTTGATTTGCACAGAATATGGTACATCTTATTTAAAAATTAATAGTCAAGAAATTACAGACAGGAATTTGACAGTTCACAAGGAAAAGATCATTTGCTAATCTGATGCATATGGGATTGGGTGTCTTGTACTGGATAGCAATATTCAAATGGAACCATCTTATTTTAAAGTCAGTATGTCAGGAAAATAAAGACAATGTGTAACTGTTTATCTGAGAATTCACAAGAGACATGCTAGCTGGAAGCCTTCATTCTTACCAAGGGTTGTAACCAATTATAAATAAAGGATTTCAAGAGGGCTATTCAGCACAGTATCCGGGAGAAAGAAAAAGGGGGGGGGTACTTATATTAACTGCTAGAGGATCTCAGACCGTGACAGAAAAAAAAAAAAGATAACAATTATAGATTTGTAGTACTGAGGGACTACTAGCAAGGGAGGAGGATTATGTTGCCATGTTTGTATATTCCACCTAAAATGCTTTTATGGAGTTTAAGAAAATGTTGGGAGAAATTATCAGCTTTAAGCACGTATAGCTTTTATTACTTATAGGCGAGGACTGGAATTTGATTTGCAACAGTGAGGATATACCTGGGGGACCTACAAGGGAAAATATAACCAAAGAGGGTAGATTTCAGGAGATTATAAAAATATTTGGTATGGAAGATGTGAATTCAGCAGTAGGAACTCAGAATTTACTTATTATTCCGCAAGGTATAATAACTGGTTTAGACTAGAAAGAAACTGTATTTCACAGGAGCATGCACATTTAATTGAAAGCTATAACACACATCCAATAACTATTTCAGATCATGCGCCAATAACAACCATGATAAAAATGCAGGGTAATGAAGTAAAAATGACACACTGGCATTTCCCAGCTACCTGTTAAAAAGAAAGGAATTTAAGGAATGGGTAGTGGAAATTACTGCTCGTGAGTGAGAAAATGAAAGTGGAGTTAAAAAAGGATAGAAATAAAAGAAAAAGATATGGTCAAGAAGCAACAGGAATCGTTTAGAGAGGCGGACAAAGGTTAAAGTATTGCAGAATAAGGGAGATCTCACAGAACAAGAGGAGGTGCAACTGCACAGCACTAAAGAGAAAATAAGGGAGTATCTGGACAATATATATGGGTTTAGAAAGAGTTTGGATAACTCCACAGCATAAAAATGCTTAGCACAAAGACTTAAGTAACAAAGTAGAAAGGGCAGTTGCCAAACTTAGGGAGTTTGTAATAAGAAAAATAAGCACGGATCATATAGAGATTAGAAATATTTCATAAAATGTATGAAAATTTCTATAAAGCAGAGAAATGCGGAAAAATTTATGGAAGACTTAAGTATGCCAAGGTTTTAGGTCGATGATGTTAAACAATTAACAGTTCAGACAAGATGAGATGAAATAAAAACTGTGATGTACAAAAGATTCCAGGAATGGATTTATTTTATTTAACATTTGTTTACCAGAAATTCCGACTTAGAACAAAGCCAATTTTCAGTGGACGCCCAGGGAGAAACGCTCCAGACACGTCTTTGTAGATGGTATTCCTGTGCCGGTTTGGAAGCTAGGATGAAGAAAGTGATAAAGAGCTGAAATGTTTTGTTTAACAGTATTTTTAATGGAGGGGAAGCACCAACATCCTGGAAGAAAGCTGTGGTTGCTGTAATACCTGAAGATGGTACAAACCCATCAGACCCATTTCAATTTTAAACTATTATTATAAAGTGCCTCTGCTTATAACAGCTAAAAGAATTACAAGGTTTTGCCAAAATTGATAGGTACGGATCAATCTGGTTTTGTGGAAGGAAGGCAAACATTAAAAGAACAATGACAATTCAGAGGAAACAAAGTGCAAGAAAATACCGCTGTTGTTGGTGGGTTTTGATAGCATTTGACAGAGTAAGCTGGGAGTTTATGAGCAGGGCAATGGAAGCATTTGCATTCCCTGACATAATAATAAGGTTAATTAGGAGGATATATGAGGGATTGGAGACAAAAACTAAAATGGGAGGATTCCTCTCTATCAAGTTATATCTGAGCAGAGGAACTAAGCAGGGATGTCCTCTTATAGGTTCATAGGTTGGTACTAAGCTATCAGCCATAGGGCCTATACAAGCCTAGCCATAACAATTCCCTGGCTATTTCTTCCCACACTATTTACTTCTTTGGACCCCTGTCTAGCAGGGCGACTGACGTGATCCCCGGGGTGAATTTCCTTTCCCCCATCCAATCGTCAAGGTTCCTTTTGAAAAGGGCCAAAGAGGTACTCTGCTTGACATGTATGGGCAGTCTATTCCAGAGTCTGGGGAGTCTCTCGGTCAGGAACCTATCCTTCCAGCATGTTTTGTTTATTGTGATGACAAGATTTAGATCCCTGGAGCGTGTGGCTCTGAGGGGTTGGGATTTTTAAGTGGAGCATGTCCAACAGCTCTGGGTTTGACATGGCCTTGTATGTTAAGCAGAGATCACCTCTGAGTAGACGATATGCGACAGAGTATAGCTGGTGTTTTTTAAGGCGGTCAGCATAGGGCATCTGCTTTAGGCCTGTGATTCTTTTAGTGAGGTATTTCTGCGGCCTTTCCAGTTGTTGCAGATGTCTTGAGAGGTACATACACCAAATGGGGCATTGTATTCTATAATGGGTCTAATGAGGGATGAGTACAGTGGGACAATGACCTCCTTTTTTCTGGATGAAAAGCCCTTAGTGATGAGGTGTGCCACATAGAAGGATTTCCTGACTGTTGTGGCAATGTGGTTATCGAAGGTGAGACCACAGTCCACCTGTGTCCCTAGGTCTCTTATCACACTTTCAGTGTTTAGTGTACTGCCACCTATGTGGTAATTCACGGGTACATGTTTTTCCCAAAAGGGATAACTATACATTTCTTGGCATTGAGCTTGAGCCCATGGCTCTGGCATCAAGCATCTGTTTCTGTAAGGCCCTTTTGTAGAGTATCCACATCATTTGGGGATTCAATAATGGCTCCCAGTTTGCAGTCATCTGCGAACTTTGTTAGCCAGAGTCCCTTAGTGTTGGGCCTGCACTTCAGAGAAGTAGATGCCAAACAAGAGCGGTCCCAGGACTGAACCCTGAGGTACTCCACTTGTCACTTGTCTGGAGCTGGATTTGGAGTCGGCTTTCCCCTTTGTTATCTGCTTTATATTTAGAGATATTAGTAAAGAAAATAAGGGACTCAGAAATTCAAAGTTAAAACTGATATGGCAATCAAGAAATGTTGGCTTTATTTGCAGACGGTATTAGTTTGTACCTGATAAAACCAGAAAAGGACATCCCAGTGTTGTGGAATATCTTGAGACAGTTTCAAGTCTTTTCGGAATAGAAAATTGTTTTTTTCTTCTTTCGGCTTTTCCTGGTTAGGGGTCGCCACAGCGGAACTCCGGTCTGCTAATGATTGGCAGTAGATTTTTACGGTGCCCGAGGTTGCCAGCTCGACACCCAACCTGCAACGAAGGCACGCCCATTCACGCATGTCTTTCGAAGGCCACTCGACCACGGGGAGGACATGCAGACTCCACACAGAAGGCACTCCAGCCGAGAAGTGAACGGGAGAACCTCTTGCTGTGAGGCAACAACGCTACCTCTGCACCATAGCGGATTTCAGAATAGAAAATTAATGAAGATAAAACAAAGGCTATAGCTGTAAACTATGTACCCACACATGAATTGGTCCAGCAATACCCATATTTACACAATAAAATGAAGTATTTAGGAGTATTAATTTAAAAGGATTCTGTTATGGCAGCTAAGGATACGTGGGAAAAGACTAAACAAAACCTAACAAAAAACTGAAAATCTGGAAGTTCTTATTTATATTTTTATTTTGTTTATTTTACATTTGTTGATCGGGCTAGTCTAAATATATGTCCATTTTCAGTAGAGGCCTGGGGAGATAAGCTCCAAGACAAACAACAAATACAAACAACAAATAGCATAAAAAAACAACAGTCACAAATGCAGTGTAGCATACAGGTTAGCACAGAATGTTCAATGTGGCAAGAATCATAACAGTGCAAAATGCAGGTACAATACATCATACAGGTAGAGTCCATAGTAAAAAAGGAAGTTAATTGTGTAGTGATATTAATAAAGGATTTACTTAATAATAAATATCCACAGAGGATAGAAATAATGTATTTTAGAGAGAGATGAAAATTATAGTTAGTAGGAAGATACAACAGTGGGAGAGAAGTAATGGATAGGCAAAGCCAAGTTTGAAGAGATAGATGACTACTCAGGTTTAGTACAGGAGCATAACCAGTGTGATCTGAGGAAAAGTTTCAGTCTGTTTTTGAAGAGTGATAAAGAGGCAAGTGAGGAAAGGTCACTGGGGAGAAGATTCCAGGATTTGCCAACAGTATTAGAGAAGAGAGAATCCCCAGCCCTGTTGTTAGGTTTAGAGGTGTTTACAAGAAGTTTGTGTGATGAACATAAGGACTTCAGATTAGTATAGGGGGTGATGAGGGTAGACAGAATAGGAGTATTGGAAGGGTGATAAAGAGTCTTACGGGCAATGGTTAGTTGGAATTTAATCAGGTTTTGTAGTTCTAGCCAGCCTAGCTGTTTTATATTAATGCAATGGTGGGTTCTAAATGGGTTGCCTGTAGCAAATCTGGCAATGTTATTGTAGGACATTTCCAATCTGCTGAGGTTATTCTTAGATTGATTAGTAAAAATGGGTGAGGCATAGAAGAGTGCAGAGATTAGATGAGTGTGAGCTATAGTTGTTTTGGCTGTAGGCAAAAGGAAGGGTTTAATCCTATAGAGAGCGCCAAGTTTTTTGTTGACCGTCTTTATATCATTGTTGATATGGATGTCGAAGTTCAGATTGTTGTCGATGGTGATACCAAGTAGTCTGGTGGTAGAGTCTGGTGATATAATGGTACCATTGGTGGACGTCACAGAGAAATCAAAAGGAGAGGACTTCTGAGTAGGATTGAAGAGGAGGAGTTTGTTTTTTTTTTTGGTTGCAAAAGAAGACATCGCTGTGTGAACCATTGTTCAACTGTATTACATACCTTCTAGGTAAGAGAGTGTAGGTCACAGGTGGATGTAGCTGAGCATATCAGTGCGGAGTAGTCAGCATATTGTATGCATGTGGCTTGGGGGATGGCTAGATGAAGGTCATTAATAAATATGGAGAAGAGGAGAGGTCCTACTATGGACCCCTGAGGGACACCTAGGGTAATGGGTAGGTGGCTGGATAGAGTGTTATGCCATAATACTGCCTGTTGTCGTTTGTCTACGTAGGACTGGAACCATTTTATGGAAAGTGGATCTAATGACAGGGATTTTAGTATGTTTATGATAATCTGGTGATTTACCATGCCAAATGCTTTAGACAGGTCGATAAATAGTGCAGAGGAAAGATTATTAAGGTTGCGGTTACTGTTAATGCAATCAATAAAGGAAAGGAGGGCAGTGGTAGTGCTGTGTGAAGGTCTGAAACCATGTTGACAGTTGAAAAGTAAGTTATTTTCAATTAAGTGGTTGAGTAATTGCCTATGGATGCATTTCTCCATGATTTTAGCCAAAGAAGAAAGTAGGGCAATTGGGCAGTAGTTTGAGAGCTCAGTGGAGTGTCCACCTTTATGCAGGGGGATAATATGGGAGACTTTTCATAAGGTAGGGATATGACCTTCGCTAATAGTTCTATTGATTAGTATGGAAATGGGGTAGTTAATAGTCTTGGCTGATAACTGTAGATATTCAGAAGGAAGTTGGTCTGCTGAGGGAGAACATAGTTTCAGTTTATTTAAAAGGGTTAGAATATCTGCGGTTGGGACGTGAAGGTATCGGGTGATAGTTGACTAGCTAGTGTTTGGATTGCATCTGTAAAGAAGGTATTGGCTGTATGCAAGGGATTTTCCTGGTCTGTATTTTAAAGGTTTGGTGTAGTGGATTGACCTGGGTGGAGTAACTGGTTAATGCTTGCCCAGAATTTTTGTGGGTTGTTGTGGTTAGGTTGTTGAAATTGCAGGTAGTAGTTTTTTTTATCAGAGAGTGTAGCTTTCTTAGTGTCATTTCTTAGCTGTCTAAAGGTTTGTTGGTCTACAGGGTTTTAGTCATTCTCCATTTGGCCCAATATTTATTTCTGAGATGAATTTTGTGTTTGGTTTAATTTGAAAGCCATGGGGCAGAATTGGTTTTAATTCTGATAGATCTAGTTGGAGCGCGTTGGTTAAGAATGGCAAGGAAGGTAGAATTAAAGTAATTAATGGCTTCATCTAAAGGGAGGTGTCTTAAGGGAGCCCAATTGCATGCTCTTAGTTCCATTTGGAATAGATCAGGGTTAATTTTTTTTTGGATCTGATATTTCTGATAGAGGTTGTAATGGGAGTGTTGGCTTTACGTGTGATGATGTAGGTAAGTGAGTGGTCACTTATATCATCAGGGAGGGTTCCAGAATTATAAATGTGAGTATGACTGTTTATAAGAATCCAGTCTAATATGCTTGCTTTCTTGTTAGCTTTATTTATTCTGCTGGGGGAGGTAATGGTTTGAGAAAAAACATATAGGTTAATGTGGGTGGTAGGGGGCTGCTAGAACAGGAGTTCAATCTATGTTTATATCACCCAGGATTATGGTTTCTTGGGGCAGGTGTTGGGATAGCCAGCAAAGGATATTTTCCATGGTGGCTATGTTATTACCAGGAGGTAGATACATACAGATAATATAGATGGATTTGGCATTGTTAAGTTCAAGTTTGAAGATGAGAATTTCAGCATTGGAATCTAGAGGTAGATTTCAGTTGTATGTGGTTAACTGTAAGCCAGATTTAAATAGAATAGATTTATAGATATGGATAGCAAGACACAAGCAACAAAAATGTTTTTATTCCCCTTAATTGTATATACAGGTCAGGCATATTTTCATAGTATCATATGAAGTCACTAGGCTATTGGCCCTGAAGCCCTTATAAGCCTAGCCAAGAGTTTAGCCCATGTTTAGACATGTCAGCACCCAATACCACTGTCCAGCAGGGACACAGGTGGAATCCCAGGGATGTAGTTTCTGTTTCCCCTCCAGTTATCCAGGTTGCACTTAAAAAGTGGTAAAGAGGTACTCTGCTTGACTTGGAGAGGGAGTCTATTCCACAAATGGGGGGAGTCTCTGGGACACAAATCTGTCCCGCGAACAAGTCCTATTGATGTCACAGTCTAGGATGAGGCTGCGTGTGCAGGTTACTCGAGTGGAGCTTGACTTGTAGATATACAGCAGTTCCGTCAAGGTAGGGTCCAAGATCACCTTGTATTCCACACAGAGGTCACCTCTGAGAAGTCTGTATGAAACAGAGTAGAAGGATAGGGCTTTTAGCCTGTGTATGGTAGATTTTTTTGAGGCCCTGGATTCTCCTAGTGAGGAACCTCTATGGTCTCTCCAGCTGCTGCATGCACTTTTGTGAGGTACATGCCAAACAGGGCAATGTACTCAATAATGGGCCTGATAAGGGAAGAATATAGGAATGTTATGATCTCCTGGTCCCTGGATGATATACCCTTACTTATGAGGTGGACCATGTAGAAAGCTTCCGTACAATGGAAGCGACATGGTGGTCAAAAGTCAGGTTGCTATCAACCTGGGTGCCCAAATCCCTCAAGCCTGACTGTGTGCTTCGGATGTCGTTATTGTGAAAATGCGTAGGGATGTTACTCTCCCCAAAGGGGATGATGATGATGCATGTTTTGCTATTCAGCTTGACGCCATGTTTCTGGCACCAGTCAATTGCTTGGGTGAGACCCTCTTGGAGTTGGTCCACATCACTAGGGGAATTGGTGACAGCACCCAGCTTGCAGTCATCTGCATCTTACTGTGAGGCGACAACGCTACCGCAGCACCACTACGGAAATTATTTTTTTGAGATGAGATAAAAGATCTGAATTGCCTTGACATGGTAAGGCCTTGCTAAGTTTAATTCTTGTGGCCAACAAAGAAAGCAATTACTAGAAAATGGAAATTAAAGTCTAAACCAACTATATTTGAATTACTGAATATTATAACACAGATAAACGAACTGGAACCTTTAGAAAAGGGTAGGAGCAAATTACATATAAAAATGGAAATTGTGGGAACAATACATGCAGAATAATGTTTTGGAGACGGAATGAGGTATAAGGGAAGGCAGGAATTGAGCAAATTATGTAATGTGGATTCTTGACAGTTATACAAAAAAATCTGCTATATAACGTTTGTGACTAGGAATATGTTAATACGACTTGTTTTCTTTTATATAAATGTATGCCTGCCTATATCTTAAGTAATACGTCAATAAAGGTGTTAAGAAAAGAGGGTGGTAACCAATTAGCATCGGCAACTCATGTGTACCTTTTCAAATGGGTTAAAGTAATTACCACTGTTTACTGGTATACTGTGATCTCAACCAGATTTTATATGGATTTACACAGGGAAAGTTATTTTTCTGCAGCTACAAGGACGTATAAAGGATTACATTTTGTGAAGAAAACTTTACTGAACCCTGTGTAAGCAAATCTATATGAAATGTACTGCAAGTAATTTTTAAATCTTCTTAAGAGAGGACTGTGAAAAAAAAAGCTGTTACTAGTTAAATTACATGATGTGGAAGCTGGACATAATGGGAAATGAATTAGGGACACCAAACCACAAAGAAATAACAATGGAGATGACTATATTGTTAAGAGAACACAGATGCATATCACACAACTGCTAATGCTCCCTGTGGTTGTGAACAGAAAATGTACTTCAGGACTGCCCCATGTATTACTAATGGACAGATGCAGCTCTTACATACTTTATCCCATGTATGGGTCCCCTCAAATTATCTGCGTTATAGTAATGGTTATTCTCACTAGGGGTAATGTATAATTATAGACCATAAGATGGGTAAGACCAATCTATAACCAAAAGGGTTAGGTTATTTTGAGCACAAAAAGGGGAAAGTGGCTAGGTTTAAAATGACCCCAATGGAAGCAAGCCTAGCACTTACCTATAAAGCTATGAACTGATTTAAGCGTAGGCTAGGCCAAGTACTATCAATACTTCCTGATTTTCTCCATGACAGCTTCTACATTAACATAACTTTTACAAAGTTAGGATTTTTAAAGTGGAGAGGTTGAGAAAGATGAACATGAGACAACATAAAAAGAACGATGAGTGAATACATCGGATAACAAGTAGCTATATTCAGGGGAAAAGGAAATCAGTTATGCTGAGTGTTAATACATCAAAGCTTCAGATTATTTCAGGATTTTACCATCAATATGAATTTATTTATACATTCATACAGTTTGGTAACTGGGATAGAGTACTGATCCAAACGGGCCTATTTCAGTCTTAGCCTGGACAAACACAGATGACAGATAAGCAAGTTAACAAGAAGTGTTATGAAAACAAACTAAATGTTCTATGAAGATAGCAGTAAATAAATCACAGCAATAGCAAAATACACAGTATAATGGACAATAGGAAAGGATGGTTAGAGTAAGGAGGGACGTAGAACAGAGTGGAATAGTGAAGGGATATAGCACAAAGTGTAAACGATATCAAATGTAAGCTAAGGGCACACAGAAATTAACTATGTATAATATACAGAATGTGGAACAAATGTCACTTATTACTGAATGGAAATAATGTGAGGAAGACAAAGGTGTCGGACTGGTGAAGGGGAGAATGGGGGATTAGGTGATGTGTCCAAAGAGAAAGCATTTGTAAAGTAACTTGGACTTAAGATGATCTTTAAGTTGTCCATGGTTTGAGAGGATGAGGTGAGGTTGCTAAGATTAGTAGGGAGGCATTTCCGGAGTTTGGTGCCTGGGATGGAAAAGGCATGGTCTCTGCAATGACAATGACATCTGGTTCTGGGGCATTGAAGAAGTGGACCAGAGTGGCTTATTCTTCGTATATTGTTGCTGCATTGTTTGAATAGGATGGAGACAAGGGAAGGACAGAAGTGGTCTTTGAGGGGCTTACAATATTGGGATCCAAGAAGCAGGCTGGCACGTTGTTGGACAGGTAGCCAACTGGCTTTTGTAACAGAGTTATATAATTATGCTCATTTCTATGGGAAAGGGTGATGAAATGGCAGATTAAGAGGTTGCTTATAGTTCGGATGATGGAGTTTTTCGTGGATGCTGCTGCTGCAAGCAGTGGAAGTCCATATTCACGCTGAGCAAATAAATGTTTTTACTTATGGCATTCCTGATTGATCTGGACAGAAAAGGGGAAATTTTATAAAACCAAAAATAGGAGGGAATTTATTTTCTTCTGTATTTGTTCTAAGGTGAAGGTGAAAGTTAAGTGCAAGATCAAGCCACATACCATACTTGAAGGAGATGAATTGATGACTGGGATTGTCAAGATGGTCATGGATAAGAAGAGATTCAGAGTTATTCTGCCATTTAGGGGAATGTGTTCTGATATGCTTAAGTGGTTGTTTACCATGGTGTCTGCAACAAAAGGTAAAACAGCTTGAAATCTATTTGGAAATAGCTTGTTTGCTTATAAGCTTTCCTATTTTGTTGTTAGCAAAGGCCACAAAAAGTTGATTTGTTTTCCTAATGTTCTCGGTTTTGCCCAGATAATATCAGAGCTGTCATGAACATTTAGAGAATGAAGAAGACACTCTCACCTATTTTCAGGAATAGCCAAGTAAGCAGAAAGGTGTACAGACTAAGTCACACACACTTCAGTGGCCATCTTGGACACAAAGGTCTGAGTAGATCCTGCTGGTAGGACTAGTGAGGTTGGGAATCAGAAGGCATAGGCTGTGGCAAGCTGGAAGCAGCTTTTTTTAATCTTGTCCTTTGGCTTGGGTCTGACTATGGCATTGGATGTACTGGGTTGATCCACTGATGACTATCTAACCAGGGGATTCCAACCTCCCATTCTGAAAATCTAGTGCGGGCACTGGAAGCAAAGCCTGCAAAGCGACTCCGGACCCAACTGAGAACCCTCAACTCCTTCAACCAATGTGAAGGTGGAGTGGGCTGGTGGCAAGTCAACCTCCAAAAGGGTCTTAGTAAAGGCCACAGCACTTAGTCACAGAAGGGGACTGCATCTGCATATCTTCTCCTTTGACAATCACAAGTCTGGGTGGACTGGCAGAAGGTGAATCACTGTCATCTGCTAACCCTAACTTGCTTAGGATGCTTTTCCCTTCGTATATGATATGGGTCAAAGCCAATGGAACTGGCAGATGGCCAACTACATGAATGCCCCTGACACCCATTTTCTTTGTCTGAGAATTCAGCTAATGACTCAGTCCTATGATTAATAGTTCAAATATTAAAATGAGGCTGGAGGGAAAATTTGGCATGTTCAAGCCTAAGCAAAAAAGACAAGAGTATGGAAGTTTCGATGTGGAATTTCCTTTCACACTTAAGACAAGTATTTCTCTTAGAGAATTTCTAATTAAGCAATACAATGTAAAGACGAAATGGTTCCTCAACGGGACACTTGGCTGTGGAAGTTTTCTGGCATGAACTGACTGACGCATTCTACAGTCTAGATGCTTCAGGCTCCAACAGCAAGGAAGACCTGAAAACATGGTGCTGGTTGACTGCCCTTACCCAGGCATACCAACATCAGTTACATGGTGTCCACCAGACCTTGGAAGCAGGGATGAAGTCTCAAGTAATCAGGTTGGCCAAGGACTACCACAGCAAGGATATCCCATATTATTACAGCAAAACTGAAAAAGTGAGATGCAACGAACATCTTGTGCAACCTACTGAATATCTGGCTGAATATAGACCTTGACATTTACCAGCATGGACTTACAGAGAGAAGTTCTTGTACATCAAACTTAGTAAAATTTCTACCAGATAATATGGGAAGCATCAGACCAGGGCTTCTCAGCAGATGTTTTGTATTTAGCTCCCACAAAGACCTTTGATTCAGTGCCACATAAGGTAGTATTAGGTACAATGAGGAAATGTAAAATACATGGTTTTATTTTTAGGTGGATAAGAAACTGGTTGAGTGGGAGAACTTGTAGGGTTAGAACTGAGGACTCTATGCAGAGATTAAGTCTATAACAGTTGGGGTCCTACAGGGGTCAGTGTTGGGACTGAAGCAACTTGCTATGTTTATGTTAGAATTCCCACACCAGGAAGGTATATAGGCCAGCAAGTTTGCAGATGACATCAAGGTGAGAAGTTGTGACAAATCTGGAAAATCAATTTAGACTGCAGGTATACTTGGATAGAACTGAGGAATGGGCAGTGTACAGCAACATGGTGTTTAGCACAAAGAGGTCAAAAACACTCTACTTTGGGGTCAAAAACTTAAGGTATCCATACGCAACAGGCAGTAGAATAGTCCCTATGGACAATATGGATAAGGGACTTAGGACTCATACTTGACTAGGTCCTTGATTGCTTGTAAGGCACCTTTATTTTGTTTATTTAATTTATTTATTCAGCAAAACAGTAGTTTATTTTGGTAACTATACGTACAATATAAACAGCACTGAAAACTAGAATAAGTGACTGGAGAAGAACTGATGTACACCATATAAGAACTATTTCAAGAAACTTAACTAATACATTGTAACTGTACATAAGAATAAAATGAAAGAAATAAAACAGAACCTACAGTAGTCCATCAGCTACTTCCACTTTTACATTTTCCATAACATATTGTAATCATATCCAATAAACTGCAAAAAATTAATCCAAGGTCTCCAATCAAAATTCTCAGTCAACCAAGATGAAAGTCTAGATAACTCAGCCGTGAGTTTAATTTTCTAAGGAACTTCCATTTCTCCTTCATGGTATATACATCTCTTCTTCTTCACTCATTAAATCTGAGACTTTTATATTTTCTAGGTCTGGAGAGTCATTTGACTTCCACATTTTAGTAATAGACTTTTTTGGCACAGAGAACAATCAAGTAAATTAATTTCTTAATATGCATTGGAATTTCTGTGTTTCTCCTAATCTGAAAAAATATGTTTCTTCTGAAAGTAACAATTGATCTCCACAAACCTGGGTTACTAAAGTCTGTAATGTTGATCTAAGATGTTGAAGTTTGAAAGACATGAAGTCAGTCTCCAGTTTCCCATGACTGATACTGAAAGCACTGGGGGCCTGACCCACAGAAAAGTATATTTAATCTAACCAGAGTGTAGAAGTATTTCTACAAACATTTCCATGTGAAGATCCTAAAACCCATTAGTTTGTAGAGGATCTTAAATAGCCTAATGCCAGTTTTCACCTAGCTTGAGTAATACTTATGCTTAATATTCTCTCCAAACTTGCTTTACGTCTGGTTATCACTAGAGTTTTTGTCAAGTACAATGTTTGGAAGACCCTTAACACTAATGAGCTAACCTGAAATGTATGTTGTCTGGCATCTTGTAAAAGATTCACCAGCTCTAGATTATATCTTACCATTTTGATGCCAAACCTATTTTTTTCAACCTCTTTCACAAACATATACATAAAAATCTTGTAGATTGCTGGGGTTCAAATTTAACTTGAACTTCTTGCCAGGCTAGTAAACGGCCCTGATCAACCATTTGATATCAATAAATTGATAAATTTAGTATTTAGATTCTTCTAGTGCCAAAAAATACTCTACTTACATCATTGATAACTAAACCTACTAGGACCAATTCATTAAAGTCTAAAGAAGGGATAGATCTACTTAATACATTTTGAATATCTTTCTTCATCTCAACCAATGGACCTAATAGTTTGGTTCTCATATTGTGGCCATAAAACGGAGCCCATCAGTCAATCTCCTGCTTGTGTTTTACTTCCTCCTACAGCATTCCATTTCCATACAGACTGACAGGCTGGCGTCAACATTTGAAGAAAGTCAGCCACTTGGGTTGCCAACCAACATCTCTGAAGATCAGGGACCCCAACTCTCCTTTGCAGGATGGCAGAACTAGCTTTTCCCCTGCCACCGTAGGTTTTGCATGCTCTCATAGGTAAGTACTCATCATTAGTACTGCACTGTTTAAAAGCTTGATGTGAGGGAAGAGGGCCAAACTGAATGCTTTAAATATAGCACATGGGGTAGGAGGAATAACTGGAAATCCCGTACTTTTTTATCTAGGTCTAGTATCACAGTCTGCCATTTTTGTATCTGAATAGAAATGCTGTGCAAAGTTATTTAAAATGTGTTGCATAGGTATTCTGCTGACTGGTTACAAAAGAAATTCACTGATACTTTGTTTGGAACACCCAACTCACAAGGGAAGGCTTTGTAGAGAAGTCCTCTGAGGCTTGCCAGTTAAAGGTGATAGCGAAATTTATTTTGTATACTGATAGTTTCACATATCTATGAAATACATCAGTTAAGGGATTCGGATCCTTTTTTCAGTTTAGTAAGGGTTACAGGAATGCCCCTTGCAAATAAAGAAATCTTTAAATGTAAAGACCCCCAGTGAAACCCTCTAATATTAGACACACGAATAAACTTCACCAATAGTTCCAAATATATAGCGAACATAAGAGGAGATAAGGGGCATCCTTGATGCAAACCCCCGAAATATGTGGAACCTTTCAGAAAGATTTGAAGATATTTGTACCCTAGTCTATACTGCCCAATATATATTTTGCAATACGAACACAAATTCATTTGGAAACTCCATTATTTCTAGGACAAAAAAGAGAAATTCCCATTCGACCCTGTCAAATGCTTTCTCAGCATCAAGACAGAGCAAAAAATAATGGTTTCCTAAACTCCTCTACGTTTTGTAGTAACAAATTAAAATGTATTATATTGTCATGAGCTCTCCTTCCATGGACAAAACCACATTGATCCATATGAATCAAGTATGGAAGAAAAGAAGAAAAGTACAGTTTTGTATCTACCATAAATGTAGATGTTCCAGTGTTCACACTGCTGCAGTCATTACACTTGGGGTTATCCTGCCGTCAGGCGGTCCCGCAGTCAGCCTGAATTCGAAAGTCTTGGTCCGGCGTCAGTTGCTGTCACTTTTTCCCTGACGTCAGTGCAACAGGGGTATACAAGATGCACCAGACGCCATTTTCTTCAGTTTTTCTTGCCCCAGATGTCAGGTGCCCTCAAGTAGGAAGGCAATACATATTGCTAATCAAAAATATACATATAAAATAAAAACAATAGCTTCAGTTACCAGCAAATACACCCCAAAGGTTGTATAGGATAGAAAGGTATAGATAAGTCCAGCTAGTTCAGAGGGGATGGAGGGAGGGTAACCTGGACTGCAGCAATGTGAACACTAACATCTACATTTATGGTAGGTACAAAACTGTACTATGTTCATCGTGTTACACTGCTGCAGTCATTACACTTGGGTAGAATCCCAAAGCTGAGGTTGGGTGGCTGGTCTATAAAGAGTTAGGATTGGCTATGAGGCCCTGCAGAACTGCAGTGGCAAAGCCTGCTCTGGATTTAGAGTAAAGAGGCAGGTGGTAATGTTTGGTAAAGGTGTGCACTGAACTCCAAGTTGCAGCCTCCAAAATTTCCTTGGTAGGTACTCCTCTGAGAAAGGCTGTTGAAGTGGCTGTTGCCCTGGTGGAATGTGGCCTAATGTTATTTGGGACCGATTTTCCATGTTGTGTGTAGCAGTACTGAATACAGTGTCCTATCCATTTGGATATAGTCTGCTTTGAGATAGCCTTGCCCTGTGATCCTGCAACATATGATACAAACAGTTGCTCAGTTTTCCTGAAAGCCTTTGTTTTGTCCAAGTAGAAGCGTAGCTGCCTGTGTATGTCCAAAGAATGCAGATGTTTCTCCCCTTTATTCTGGGGGTTTGGATAAAAAGTTGGCAAATGGATGGTTTGGTTAAGAGCCACACTAGATACCACCTTTGGCATAAAGGTGATGTTTGTCCTTAAAGATGCCCTGTCCTGATGAAAAATTATAAAAGGTTTCACTGCCATTAATGCGTGTAGCTCTGAGACTCTTCGTGCTGAAGTTACTGCCAAGAGCAGAGCTGTTTTCCATGATAAAAATTTTAGATCAGCTGTATTGGCTGGCTCGAAAGGTGGTAGGGTCAGTTTTTCCAAAACGAAGTTGAGGTCCCAAGTTGGTGTTGGTGCTCTCCGGGGCGGTCTTATGTTTTTAGCCCCTCTGAGGTACTGCTTTAACAAGGGATGAGAGAATAAAGGAGGATCCGTGTTGCAATGTGCTGAAATGGCAGAGGCGTGGATCTTAATTGATGAGAAGGATAGGCCTCGGTCCAGCATCTCAGTTAGGTATTGTAAAATCTGAGGAATGTTTGGAACAAGAGGGTCAAGGTTTTTGAGCCTGGTTCCAGGTGCAGAATCAATTCCATTTTTCTGAGTAAGCTTTCCTGGTGCTAGACCTCCTGGCCTCCAAAATGACATCCATAACAGCTTTAGAGAGAGGTGTTGCCTGTTTGACTAAATGTATCTGCCATGCAGCCAGGTTTAGGGTTTTGAGCTGACCGTGCAGGATCGGATTGTTTTGTTGAGTCAGAAGGTGTGGAATTTGAGGCAAAATCCATGGTGGGCCTTGAGCCAAGTTCCTTAAGATTGGGTACCAGTGCTGGCGTGGCCAGTCTGGAGCAATCAGGATCATCTGTGTTTTTTCTTGCCTGGCTTTGAGGAGTACCTTTGAAAGGAGAGGCAGTGGTGGGAAGGCATAAACTTTTAGGTTTTTCCAGCTGAACAGAAGAGCATCCACTTTCCATGCTTGTTTGTGAAAAGTCCTTCTGCAGAATTTTTTGTAGTTGGCAATTCAGTGGGGAGGCAAAAAGATCTATGTCTGGGCATCCCCATTTTTGCGTTATCATGCTGAAGCTTTGTGGATTCAATTTCCATTCGTGAGGATCCATGATATTTCTGCTTAGATTGTCTTCCAGAGTATTTTTTCTTTCCTGGCAGGAACTGTGCTTGCAGATGAACTTGATAGGTTAGAGCTGTGTTCCACAAGGTCATGGCTTGCCTGCATAGGGGATAAGAATGAGTGCCCCCTTGCTTGTTTATGTACCACATTACTGTGGTGTTGTCTGTCTTTAGTAATAATTGTCCTGGATGTAGAAGGTCCTTGAAAGCTGTTAGGGCATTTTGAACAGCCAACATCTCTTTTAGATTGATGTGAAGATGCATCTGGTCTGTGGTCCACTTGCCCTGAATGCATTTTCCTGCCATGTGTGCTCCCCAGGTGTAATCCGAAGCATCTGTTGTTAGAGTTTGCCTGGCTGTGGGTTGGGTAAAAGGCTGACCCTTGTTTAGGTGACATGCCTGTGCCCACCATCGAAACTCCTGTTGTAGGCAGGGAATCATTGGTATTACTGCTTCTAAACTGTGAGAGTGTTGAGTCCAAACACTTTTCAGGTACCATTGTAATTTCCTCATATGCAGTCTGCATATGGTATTAGTAGTATGCAGGATGCCATGAATCCCAGGGCCTGCAGAATTTTTCTTGCAGGGAGACGGGACTTTCTTGCCAGTAATTGAAAATATTGAGTTAGTTGAACTTGTTTGTCTGGCGTGAGGTAAGCCATCTGGGCCATTGTATTTAAGTTGGCACCCAGGAATATAATCTGTGGTGAGGGCACTAGTTTTGACTTCTTTTCGTATACTGTGTACCCTAGAGAAATTAGCAACCTTTTTACAAACACCAGATGTTGTAAAAGAATGGCCTTTGTCTCTGCTTGAATGAGGCAGTCGTCCAGGTATGGATATATTTGAATTCCTTTTTGTCTGCAAAATGCAATTACTGGTGCCAGGCACTTTGTGAAGACCCTGGGCGCAGTAAATAAGCCAAAGGGCAGTGCAGAGAATTGGTAGTGCATTGCACCAGCTTTGAATCTGAGGTATCTTCTGCAATTTTGTCTGATAGGGACATGCAGGTATGCCTCTGAGGTCCAGAGTAACAAGCCAAGCCTTCTTGCCCAGCATGGGTAGAAGCTGCTGTAATGTCAACATTTTGAATTTTGGAATATCCAGGTAAGTATTCAGAATTGAAAGGTCTAGTATGGGCCTCCAGGCCTTGTCCTTTCTGGGGACCAGGAAGAGTCTTGAGTAAAATCCTTGTCCTTGTTCCTGTTGTGGTACTTTTTGAATAGCTTTCATGTCCATGAGGGCTGAAATTTGTTTTTGTGCCTCTGCCCATTGATTTTGTGGAAGGTCTGGCATTCCTTTTAGCCTTGGTAAAGTATGAAAGTGGAATCTGTAACCTTGAGACACAATATTCAGGACCCATTTGTCTTGGGTGATTGTTTGCCAGTTTTGAGAGAAAAGTGCTAGTTTTCCCCCTAAGGGGGCTTACAAAAGGGACGTGCTTGGTGTACGAAGGGGAAAGTCATTGTGACTGTTTCCTGTAAGGTTGAGACTTGTCCTCACCACCTTTTGGGGTTGAGGTGCCCCACTGTCGCTATCTGTTTGAGCCTTGGGGTTGAGATCTGCCCCTTGGGCGTCTGTATCTGCCTCTCTGTGGCCTGTCTGACACTGGAAAGGACCAATTCTTTGTTGGCCAATTTCTGCTAAACCGAGGTGGCTGTACCTGTAAGAAATCCTTGACTGTTTGCATAGATTTAGCTTTATCCTCCATTTTCTTTAACACCTCTTCTGCCTTAACACCAAACAAAGTATCATGCTGTAAAGAAGCATCCAATAATTTTGCCTTAACATGATCAGGTAAACTTTGTTCTTTTAACCAAGCATGTCTTCGAATCACAGAACTTGTAACTGTGGCTCTACAAGAGGCCTCTAAAGAATCAAACCCACATTGCAGAGTATGTTTTCCCACCTGTTCAACTGCATGCAATAAATCCTGCATTTCTTTACAATCAGGAGCTTCTGAGCTTGCAAGCATTTTCTGTTTTAACTGAGCCATTAAATATTGTTGGTACTTAAGCATGTGAAACTGGCAATTTAAAGCTCTTACTGCTAAAGTTGCAGAAGTGTATACTTTCTTCCCCCATCTATCCAAAGCTCTGGAATCTCTGTCAAAGGGTACTGGATTTTTTGCAATGGAAGCCTTAACCCCTTTTGGACCCTGGGAAATAGTTTCTGGATCAGCAGAAGAGTTTCTGGATTAGCAGAAGGGTTTTTGTAAAGAAACTTGTGAGAGTCAGGGACTCTAATACCCACCTGGCTTGGCTGGAGCAGGGGGCAAAGAGTCAGGAGATAAACTGGATTCAGAGAACACATCATCCACAATATCTAGCACAGGCAGAATAGCCAGGGGCCTGTGCTGAGGCAATAAGAGGAAATCCCAGAGCCTTTTCTTGGATTCCGAGTAATCCTGACTTTCCCAGTGGAAATGCTCCCTCATGGTATGTAAAGTTTCCCCAAAAGAATAATCCTCAGGAGGAGAGGCTGAAGGGAAAGATTCTTCAGCATCAGAGTCCTCATAGGGGGGTAGAGAGAATCCCTGGTCTGAAGAGGAATCAGAGGAAATGGAAATCTGATCAGAGGAGTCATAGTCTGTATCCTGCCTAGGCCTTTTCTCAGGAGGGGGATGGGAACCCCTGATTAGAGTAATGAGGTCTTCGGCCATTTTGAGCATCTGTTTCTTAGGCATGGAGGACTGCCCAGGAGAATGCTGTACTTGTTTGTCTTTAATGGTACTTATTGTCTTGGCTGTTGTCTTAGTGGTAAGTTGAGAAGGTCTGAAAACACCCACAGAAGCGGATGCCTGCTCAGCGGCTTCAGACCAATCTGAGGGATTAGTTTCCGTAGGCCCAATACCTTGAGTTTCCAGAGGCCTAGATGTCTCCACGTGAGTCGGAAGCGGTCTGAGGTAGCGGGTGTCAGGGGCTGTGAAAGCACCTCACTGAGAACCGGCGACTGGCCTAGAAGAGGTTTTGTCGTCGGTTTTGGACCTCGGGTGCCTGTCTTTATCCTTGTCTTTGCGTTTTTTCGGTAATGAGGTCGTCGGCTGATCCGACGACATCGTATAATTGAACCTTCAGCCAAAGTAGTGTAAAGCAAAATCAAAACGTCTTTTTATAGTGGGTTTGTTAAATCTAGCACAAAACCGACAACTAGTGACGTCGTGATCAGGGCCTAGGCATGGAATACAGTAAGAGTGGAAGCCCTTATGAGGTATTTGTTTCCCACATGAAATACAATTAACTTTTTCTGACATTGGTCTGAGGCAAGAAAAAAGTTTCCCCAATGGGGTACTTAGCTTTACTGAAGACTTCGGATCTGAAATTCGACTTCGAAAATCTCAAGAGTCGGCCGACCGGCACTTGCTAACTGCTTCTGCTTCGGGCACCGCGCGGCAAGAAAGACTAAAGAAAATGGCGTCGGGTGCATCTTATATACCCCTGGGTGCACTGACGTCATGGAAGAAGTGACAGCAACCGATGCCGGACCAAGACTTTGGAACTCAGGCCGACTGCGGGACCGCCTGATGGCAGGATAACCCAAGTGTAATGACTGCAGCAGTGTAACACAATAAACATCAACCTTCTCTGCAATGGTTCAAAACTGTTAGGGATCTGTGCAATGATGGCTGAAGTGGGTCTTTTATCTTTTTTTTTTTTTTTTTTTTTTCAGGATTACTGAAAACACTCCTGCTTCAGGAAATAGGGGGGTTGTTCACCCAGCAGTATTTTATTCATAAGGAGGAGCCATACCTCTTTTATAAGGTCCCAGGCAAGCTGCCAAACCTCAAAAGGAATCTCATCAGATCCAGGAGATTTCTCTTTCGTTTGCATATGCATTACCTCACCCAGCTCTTCCAAAGTAATTTGACTTTTCAAAGATCTTGCTTGTTCGGAGCTTAAGACTTCAAATTCCTGTCCATTACAAAAATAGGGACTGAGCTAGGTTGTTCCTGTTTACTGAGCCTTAACTTGAATAAAAATCTTATAATAATGTTTAAAGGTATCAAGAACGTAGGTGTGCTTATTTGCTACAGAGGTTGTTCTAATGTTATAGATTTGCAGGACCATTCTCTCTCTACTCTCTGTTGGCCAAGATAAGCCATTGGGTACTTAGAATTCTTAGGTGAGGAAATTGCAAAGCTACTATGAAAGGCAGCTTTCTGAAAAGTAATTTTAACATCAAGAAAATTCTGAACCTCTTGCCTAGGCTGGCCCAGTCTGTCCTTTTCTTCCTGATCCAATAACGGCTCTTTTAATTGAAAAGCCCCAATAGCTTTCACTGAAGCTCTTTATTTCCTGTTACTGCCAGTTTTACGATCTTTATTGTACTCCTCCACCCTGTCAGCAAAATGACTTTTAAGAAGGGTACATTTTCGCTACAGCAAAAGTTTTCAAGTAGTTTTTCCTGGGCACAGATACTAAATATAGTATATTTTAACATGAAAACTGGAAAGTACCAATGTTTGAGAGGTAATGCAGGAGATGAAAACTGGCAGGTAAGAATCAAGGGCATGTGGTCAAAAAAGAAGAGGGGACGAGTGACAAAAGAATACATTCCATGGAAATGTTCAGTTAACAAGTAAATTCCATCTATTCTAGACCATGTCTTGTATTTAGAGTAGTGTGTATAACCTGGATCTGTCCCTCTAATACAGCTTCTACCTGGGTCTACTAGGCCTACATTTTTAAAAAGGGTCTCCGTTTGTTTATTAAGTTTAGGAAGAGAAAACAATCAGTAAACCGTATCCACAAACATACTTAAAATCACAAATATAAATGAAAAACATTTATTTTATTTTACATTTGTTTACAAGGACAGTCTGTCCGGACAAGCTGTCCTTTTTCAGCAGAGGAGCAGGGAGAACAGCTCCGCATTAAAAAAAACAGAGTTATACAGAAGAACAAATATTTTCATTAGGTACAGAAATATCAATCAATAATACATATATATATATATATATATATATATATATATATATATTCAAATAATTCAATTGTGTTATTAATTCTAGTGTAGCAGATTTTAGAGTAATTCTAATGGGGTATCCCTTTAAGAATTCCGGTATGAATGTGGCACGCTTTCTTGGATTTAAAAGGAAGGAAGTGGTTTAGTAATTTGTTTCGGAAGAAGTTTCTCCATACAGAACAAAAGTACTCAAACATTTGAATAAAGGATTCGTTTGTGGCTTCTGGTGCAGCATTTTTGATTTTTAAGTTTAGAAAGAGCCATTTGATAGGACCAGCACTAACATCAGTTATATATGACAGCTCCTTGGTGTTAATTAAGGAAATACAGCAATCAACTAGAGAAACTCCAGAGGTTCCATTAAAAAAAAATTAAACTCAAGTCTCAAGTCCCTTAGTTATTCCGACTGTACACCTTCCCTCTCTATTCTGTTTCCTACAGACATCTCCGCAATGATCTACATTTGGCCTTTTGAGCCATGAAAGATCCCACCTTCCTTGGCCCAATATGTTTTTGTAGGTAGTACAGTTGTGTTAGGAACTCATCAGAACTGCAGATGTTGAAGTATATTCACTTGAGATATCCTGCTATGCAAGTAGCCCATGGCCGGCCAGTCTTCCACAGCTCACCCCTCCCCAGTTCTTCAGCTGTCACCCTGCTTTTAGTGCCAGGATGTTAGTATTATAAAGGGTACATAATTCAATGCCATCTTCAGATCCTTCAGATCTTTCTGGTTCTACAAGAAAGAAAAAGAGGGTGAATATATAGGACTGCAATCCCAACCTCAAAGCAGACAGAAAGAAAGGGGGAAAGGTAGGAGGGAACAAAGACTGCAACAATAAAAATACTTGATCGTGTACAATCACGGTAAATTGCCTAATACAACTGTACCCTGTTTGTCATAGTATTCAGTGAGGCAGTCTTCACTTCTGGAAAAATTCCCACCAAAGCAATTAAAGTAAAAAAAGGGAGGACAGCTTTTTTGGCTAGCCCATGCAGAGTAGCAGAAGCAACTCCTGCTATGGCTCTGGAAATTTCCCCCAGGTTCCAGCGCTTAGAGTAGACCAAGTAGCTCCTTCCAAAACTGCTTGGATAGAAACTCCCTTAAAGAAAGTGGTGGTGACAGCAATAAATCTAGAAGAGTGGGCTCAAAAAGGGGCTTTTCACCTGCTTTCCTTGATGCATGTAGCAAAAGGTAATAGAATTACCCTGCTATCTGGACAGGGTCTGCTTGTTTACAGGTTTTCCTTCCTTTCCTTATACAAAGTAGACAAACAGCAAATCTGATTTTCTGAATTCTTTTGTCCTGTACAAATAAAGTCTCAGTTGTCTGTGAACATCCAGGGAACAGAGAATTCTCTCTCTCCTGCATTCTGTGGTTTAGGGGAAAAAAGACGAGTGGATGATTAGTCTAATTTAGGGTAATTTCAGTAACTACTTTAAGCATAATGGACGAGTTTGTATCCAGGGCTTCTCTAGACTGATGAACTAAGAAGGGTTCTCTGCTCATTACTGGCTGCACTTCTGTACCACACACAGCAGAGGTGACTACCATCATAAAGTGTCTTCCATGAAAGGAAATGGAGAAGGCATGAAACTGCTGCTTCAAATGGGGAGAACATTAGTTGCTCTAGTACATAATTCAAGTCTCATGGTGGAACACTTCAACTATATTTGAGGGACATGATTTACCTAAGGCCTCCTAGGAATTGAACAGAATCACAGTATCATAGGAGGTTACTAGGCTATTGGCCCTGAGGCCCTTACAACCCTAGTCAAGAATTTAGCCCATGTTCCGACAAGTCAGCACTCGATTCCCCTGTCCAGCAGGGACACAGGTGGAATCCCAAGGGTATATTTTCTGTTCCCCATACAGTTATCCAGGTTGCTCCTAAAAAGGGTTAATGAGGTACTCTGCTTGACATAGAGAGGGAGTCTATTCCACAGAAGGGAGAGTCTCTGGGACACAAATCTGTCCCGCCAACAAGTCGTATTGATGTCACAGACCAGGTTGAGGTCATGCTTGTAGGTTACTTGAGTGAAACTTGACTTTTGGATATGCAACAGTCCCCATCATGGCGGGGTCTGAGACTGCTTTATATGCCAGACAGAGGTCATGCTTAGGACCTTGTTATTAATGTGATAATTTGTCAGGACGTCACTCTCCCCAAAGAGGATGATAATGTATTTTTTGGCATTCAGTTTGAGGCCGTGTTTCTGGCACCAGTCACATGTTTGGGTGAGACCCTCTTGGAGGATGTCCACATCACTAGTGGAGCAGATGACAGCGCCTGGTTTGCAGTCATCTGCAAGCATGGTCAGCCATAGCCCACTGGTTTTCTGCACCTTAGAAAAGTATATCCCAAACAACAAAGGCCCCAAGACTGATTCCCCCGGGGTACACTACTAGTTACGGGTCGACTGCTTGATGTGGCTTCTCCTATTTTGACTACGTGGGTTCCATCAGTGAGCCAGTTTGCTACCCATCTCGTAACATATGAATTGATGCCTAGCTGAGAGAGTTTATCCATTATATCTCAGTGGGGAAGAGTATCAAAGGCTTTAATCAGGTCAAGGTAGGTGGTGTGCACCATCTTCCCCTAGTCCATGGCTTTGCGGACCATCTCAAAGAAGCCGACCAAATTTAACAGACATGACCTCCCCTTGACAAAACCAAACTGTGTGGGATCAAGTGTTTGGAGGTTGCTAATGTCCTTGTTAATGAGGTCCATGATAATCCATTTCATGGTCTTGCAAATCAGGCTAGTTAGGCTGATGGGTTTATAATTTCCAGGATTGGTGGAAGCTCCACCTTTGTGCAAAGGGATAACAGCGACTGTCCTCCACTTGGTTGGGATGAAGCCAGTACTCGGGCTTTGGTTGAATAGAGTGCCTAATGGTGCTGCAAGCTCCTGTCCGAGTTCATGTAGTCGGCAGCCTGGCATGTTATCTGGTTCCATGGAGGCTGTATTTTTTGCTTTTGACGGGGCAGTAATGACTTGCTCCCTAGAGATAAGGGGAGGGGGGAAGGTGCTGGGGATGTCTTGATTTACTGATGGGGGAACAGAAGGGTGAAGTTTTCACTGAACCTGTCTGCCAGCAGGCTGGCTACGTCTACGGCATTTGTGTATGTGGTGTCCTTGACCACCAGTTTTGAGCAGATCTGGGTGCTTCCTTTGAGATTGCGGACATATGTGAAGAAAGACTTGTGATCGTCTTTAGTAGATGTGGCCAGTTTGGACTCTAAGTTTGCTTTGGAGGATTTCACTAGTGCTCAGAAGGCCTACAGCAAGGAGATCCACAGGTAAATAAGATGAAGTAGATGAAGCATGAACATTTATGGAAGTGTAAGCTAAGCTGTATTTATAGAGGTCTGGCAGGTATTCCAGGACCAGTTGCACTTTAGCCTTCCTGGGATCAACGCCCCTGGAATGGTACCAGAAGGAGAATCTTTTCCCTTTTCTCAAGTATGATTTCCTTACATGCCATTTCCTAGCTTTCATAATATTTAGCACATCCTAAGAATTTGTGCCTGCCTGGATTAAGGTGAGAACATCCTAGCTCACAGCCACAGTTTGTCTAAGTTTGGTGTAGAAGAGACTCCTTATTCTGAGTTAAGAGGTCCATTCACTGCGGCAGCACCACATGTTTTCCTCTTGCCAAGTCAAACAGGAGAGAGAGAGAGAACCAGTGCAGCCTCAGTCAGAAGAGTGCTGTATGGATCACTTTTGGCCTCTCCTCCTGCACTTTTATCAAGACCCTTGGAATCAGGAGTATTAGTGAGAGAAAGCAGAGAAACAGATCTGTCCAATCTAGGCAGAAGACATCTGTCATCCAGGCTCCTAGACTTGCTGTCTTTGAACAAAATTGTCTCAATTACATGTTCAGATGGGAAGCAAAGCAGTCTATCTTTGATACAACCAACTTGTTTGTGAGATCTAGAAATGTGTCCTTTTCAAGCATTCATTTATGTGGGTTTGCTCATGCCCTGCTCAGCTTGTCTATCACAATACAGTCTGAAGGGATGAATGTTGCAAAAGAGATGCCCTTCTGCAATGCCATCTCCCAGGCTTGTACAAATAACTTGCACAACTGTTCAGAGCGAGTCCCCCCCTTGCCTGTTTACATACTAAACCACTATGGTGTTACTTGCTTGGATGTGGAAGACTCTCACTGACAAAGTTGGGAGAAATGCCTTTTGAACTAGGATGACCGACAATTTCCCCTGATGCTGATCTGTCTGACATCATACTTCATTGCCAAATACCCTGAACCTGGACACACTTCACATGGGCTCATGAAGCTACATCTGAGAAGTCTGTTGCTAATGTCATTATGTACTTCCTTTCCCTAAAAGGCACTCCCTTGTTCAAGGGGCAACACTGGTTCTACCAAGAGATTGCTTTTTTGATACATGCCAGCAGGAGAATAAGGGCTTGTAAATGATGGAGATGTTGACTTCATCTGTTCTTAAGAAACCACTAAAGTTGTCTCACATGAAGGCAGGCTCAGGGCACCATCAGTATGGATGCTGACATGTGCCCTAACAACCAGAAGGCCTGCCCAGGGCACCATCAGTATGCATGCTGACATGTGCCCTAATAACTGGAAAGGCTGCCCAGAGCACCATCAGTATGCATGCTGCCATGTGCCCAAACAACCAGAAGCCCTGCCCAGGGCACCATCAGTATGCATGCTGACATGTGCCCTAATAACTGGAAAGGCTGACTGGGGCACCATCAGTATGCATGCTGCCATGTGCCCTAACAACCAGAAGCCCTGCCCAGGGCACCCTCAGTATGCATGCTGACATGTGCCCTAATAACTGGAAAGGCTCACCAGGGCACCATCAGTATGCATGCTGCCATGTGCCCTAACAACCAGAAGCCCTGCCCAGGGCACCTTCAGTATGCATGCTGCCATGTGCCCTAACAATCAGAAGCCCTGCCCAGGGTACCCTCAGTATGCATGCTGACATGTGCCCTAACAACCAAAAGCCCTGCCCAGGGCACCCTCAGTATGCATGCTGACATGTGCCCCAACATCCAGAAGCCCTGCCCAGGGCACCATCAGTATGCATGCTGCCATGTGCCCTAATAATTGGAGGAACTGTATGACAATGATCTTTCTCTTCCGTGAGAACAGGGCAAACATTTTTGAGAGCATTATTTTTTTCCTTAGGGAAGGAAGGTCATCCACTAAAACATGTCTAAGGTTGCTTACAAAAAGGTCACAACCAGGTAAGGCTGAGGGAAGAGTTCTCATTGTTTAGGCAATCTCCACTCTGAGAAACATTTTTAGACCAAGATTCAAGGCATTCAAACTACCCTGGTATGACCCTGCTAGAATAAGGCAATTGTCTAGGTAAAGACAGATCTGAATGCCCTTTGCCCTGCAAAAAAGCTGTTACTGAAGCCAGACACTTTGGAACACTCTTGACATTGTGGACAAAATAAATTTCTGAATTGACTATGGTGCCCCCTGCTACAAATCATAAGAATGGTCAGTGCTTTTTTGCTTCTAGGTATGCTTAGGTATACATCCTTCAGACTCAGAGCTGCCATGAATGCTCCTTGAGGTATAAGAAATAACAGTCCCTGCAAGGTGAGCATTTTGAACTTTGGTACTTTCATAAACCAGTTTAAGACGGGACAGGTCAAAGTATCCTCCTTCCTTAATAGCAGGAACAACCTGGAATAAAATCCTGTACCTTCCACCCCCAGGGGCACCCATTCTTTGTCTCCAGTGTCTTACATACCGCTGACCACCTATGGTATGAACTGTGTTTGATCCCTGGGGCAAGAAAATACCTCTGAAGTTTTTTATTATTTTATTTTATAAGAAAATGCAAACCATATCCCTCTTTCAGAATACTTAGCACTCACTTATCTCCTTTGTCACTACCTTACATTTGCATATAAAGGCAGACAAGCTTCCTCCAAATTTTTGGAGGTGGGAGGGTTGGGTGTGAGGTGGACTTAAGGGAGAAGGGGGGAGGAGCATACAATCCGAGTAACAGCTGATCTCTTGGGGGTCCTGGCACTGAGGATACCCAGACTTCCTGTTGCATCTAGCTTGCCACTCTTTTATTTATCTTTCTTTCCTTTTCCAGGTCTGGTGGGTTCCTGTCCAAGAGTGGACAGTCAGGCTTTGGTAGGGACATTCCTACTATATGGAGGGTCAAACGTTTGAAAAAAATCTACCTATCTACCGACTAGATAGGGTAGCCCAACCCTTCTCATGCCTTTTTTTTACATGTCCTGTACATGGGATCCAAAGAGAAAATCCTTGCATTAGGGGGCATTAAAGATCACAGACTTGACACTGTCTGAAAGATATATCCTGAACTAGACATGACTCCTAATGACTGACCTGTTGGCTTCTGCCAAGCACGATGCATCCAAAGCATCATACCTACACAGTTTCGTATGCTTGGCCACATTATTGGAAATATCGCAAAGATCCAATAATCATAGCTGTATTACAGAGAACAGATGTGAGTTTGTCTACATGTTACTGCACTGTTATTACTCTTCTTGCAAGTGTTTTATTATTTGGAAGCATGCCTTGTACATTTGCCAAGACAGTTGTTGCATACTACTGTTTTTGATAATGTGAAAACTGCACTGTTTTTACCTCCTGTTTTATTTTTAACTTTCTCCGTCATCCCTTGTTATCTCTCTCTAGCTATTCAGAACATATATCTTCACTTAATTTTATTCCAACTCTTGCCTTTACCCCTTGGACTACAAGGAGCAGCTTTACCCATCCACCAAACCTGCCTGGCATATCCTCACCTGGGTAAACAAATTGCCCTTGGACTAAAGCCACTGGATATTTTTGTATGTCACATAAGTACTTTTTATCCTACTGTAACTATGTCTTGCTTATTCTAGCCCTCTGCACCTTCTAGGTGTATTTGTGTAACTACCGGATCTGCCAGCAGTCATACCTCCCCCTCCCACTTATTTTAACATCTGTTGTGCTCTACTGCTCGTATCTTATCACCATTGCCCCTACCTTTTCTCTGAGAATTTACACTTGTTATCCCTGCTCTGCTTGTTTCACTCTTCCTTTGACTATCATTTCCTTCTCTCTGTATCTATCCTCATATTGTTTTGCTCTATCCCTCTATCCCTCCCTAGTACCCCCCTCTATACCCCTCCTTTCCTTTTTACTCCTGCTGCATACCTAACAGTGCCTTAGCCCTTCTCACTTATCCCCTCTTAGATGTACCTGGTCTCTTCATAACTCTTCCTTCCTTAAACTTCACAAACCTCTCTTACCTCCTTTTTAGATTGTTTCCTCTCCTAATCTTTTCTGCTGTGGTTTCTTCCCACTCCGTTCACCCTGCGGGCTCACATCGCTCCCCTCCCTACTCCCAATTCCCACCCACCCCCAGGGGTCCTAAGCTTATACCTCTTTGACCACTCCCACCATCCTCCTTAACCTATACAGAGCTCTCTCTCATTCCCACTCTTTGTTAACCACACCCCTTATCTCCTCCCTCTCCACCTTTATTTGCCCCTGTTCTCTGTATAATCCCCTCTTACCTTTACTCTTTACTTATCCTACCTCTATTACTCTCTATTAACTACACATCTTACCTCACTGTTCTAACCTTTTTTTTACCATTACTAGCCTAACATCCTTATTTCCTACCTCTCTCACTTATAATCCTCTTTTGTCCATTCTCTTCCCATCTTCCTTTTCCATCTCTTTATACCTTTCCCATAACAAAATCTCTTTATTTTATCTACTTTCCTCTAACATAATCTTTTTATTTTATCTACTTTTATCTCCTCTTTAATAATGGCTCCCTATTTCCTAACTATGTTCACACTTTCTGTCTTACTCTTACCTACACTATTCTCATTCTACCTTCTAACATTCTTTGAAACCCCTCTCTATGGCCAGCCTACCCTCTCACATAAGCAAACTCTACCTTGTTTGTACATATCTTTTATGTCATATTCCAACAGTACCTCTACCCCCAACTACATTCTACCTAAATTCCACAGACTCATACACATTAATCATGTCCTATCCACAGATAGAAAACTGAAACTAAGAACCTACTTTAACAGCAACATAATAACCAAACCAAAGAACCACACCTTACAAGATGGAGACATACACCCTAACCCTGGCCCTATCAACCCTTCACCTCTTACTCCTAAAACTAAACTCAACAATACTCTCCTAATAGGACATCTAAACATTCAAAGCATAAACAATTAAGTACCTCACCTTCATGCTCTCCTAGATATCCATTCTTTTGACATTCTCTGCCTCTCTGAGACCTGGCTTAAGCCTGACACTAAAGATACAGAAATTATACCCCAAGGCTATAATATTGTTAGACTTGACCGTACTAAACATAAAGGTGGTGGAGTAGCAATTCTTTTTAACAATCAACTAAATATCTCCACCCTAACAATAGACCCAACCCAGGATAGCAAAGTAGAAGCCATTATAATCAAACTTCACTTGAACACCAAGAAATCCCTTAACATTATCTGTATGTACCTACCCCCAGGTAATAACATACCCATTTTAGAAGTCTTTCTTAGCTGGGTATCTACAACCCACCCCCAAGAAACAATTCTAGGTGACTAATATAGACTGGAACTGCATAAATGCCAAAAGTCCGACTTCCCATATGAACCTCCAAGGCTTTACCCAAACCATTACCTCAACTACAAGAATCAATAAGCCTAATAATAAAAGTGTTCTAGACTGGATATTGATAAATCATACCAAACGTACCTACAAAGTAGGAACCCTGCCAGATGATGTCAGTGACCATTCCTTGACTTATATAGAAAGAGAAAAGACTGACTTTACTAACCTCCCTAATACTAGAAAAATACGTTCCACAAAACAGTTTAACGTAGACTTATTTCAAATGGAACTCAGCAAATGCAACTGGAATCCCTTAAAAATACTTCCTCTTGAAGATGCAGTATCATACTTTAACACAAGTTTCTTATCCATACTTAATAGACATGCTCCTGAGCGTACCATTAGAATGAAGTCCAATATAGCCCCATGGCTCTCAAGAGAAACCAAAAATCTAATTCTCTCCAGAAATAAAATCTGGACTAAATGGAGATGTTACAGAAATAATCCTGATCTGCTTCACTTTCGCCAGCTTAGAAACCTTACTAAAAAAGCTATAATTGCAGACAAAAAAAACTTTTACTGCAAACTTCAACAGACTCATCATAACAATCCCAAGGCCTTCTGGTCCTCAGTAAATAAACTCTTGTCCCCAGGTACAGCTAAAACACCTAGCCAGCTTAACGCAGACCCAGACACCCCTCTCCTAACTGCTAATGCTTTCAACCTATTCTTTACTGAAACTATTCATTCCCTAACTAAGCAAATGAACATCAAAAACTCAAACTCCTCACAAATCCTAGCGGATTCCTCCCCTAACTTTAAACTACAACCTATCTCTACCTCTTTCATCTATAAACTCATCCATAAACTCAAGCTTGTACCCCCTCTGCTGATAACCTCCCTTCTCTTTTTCTCCAAAAGGCTGCAAAAGTAATCGCATATCCTATTTCCATTCTCATAAACAGAACAATCCAAGAGGGAACTATCCCAGACATCTGGAAAGTGTCCTACATTATCCCTTTACACAAAGGTGGCAACTCTATCGACTATTCTAACTATAGACCAATCGCACTCCTTTCTCCATTAGCAAAAATTATGGAAAAATGTATACACCAACAACTTCTAAATCATCTCTCCGTACATAACTTAATAGCCAACTGTCAACATGGCTTTAGACCCCATCACAGTACTACCACTGCTCTTCTTTCCTTTGTAGACACCATCAATAGGAACCGCAACAATAACCTTCTCTCTTCTGCACTATTTATTGATTTTTCTAAAGCTTTTGACATGGTTAACCACTCTATATAAATCAATATACTCGCATCCCTTTCCTTTGACAACCTTGCCATTAAATGGTTTACATCTTATCTTAGCAATAGACAACAAGCAGTTCTTTGGGGAAACCAAACTTCCTCTCAATTACCTGTAACCATTGGTGTCCCTCAGGGCTCAATTCTCGGACCTCTTCTTTTCACCCTATTCATTAATGACCTACATCTAGCAATTCCTCAAGCAACCGTCATACAATATGCTGATGACTCTACCCTGATTTGCTCAGCATCTTTTTCTTCAGCACTTTATTCACTTACTCAAAGCATCTTCAACACTGTTGAAACATGGTTTTCTAAACGCTACCTTCTTCTTAATGCCAAAAAAACTAAACTTCTCCTCTTCACCCCCACCTCTCGGTCCCCACCCCTTGATTTCACCATTTCATCAAATAATGCTACTGTCATTTCCCCTGAACCAACAACAAAACTATTAGGAATAACTATTAATAACAATCTCTCTTTTGATCAACACATTAACAACACTATTAAATTAGTAAACAGAAAAAGTGGGTCCTTATATTAAACCCTTCCTAACTGCTTCTGCCAGAGCCATAATTGCCCACTCCCATCTTATGTCTACACTTCTCTATGCTTCTCCAATCTTTACCAACCTTAAGAAAGCCAACCTTAACAAACTTGCCACATCCTATTACAACATTGCCAGATTTGCTACTGGCAACCCTTACAGAACACACCACTGTGTGAACCTGAAACAACTAGGATGGGTGGAATTTCAAAACCTTTTGCTTATTCCCCAACTCAACATTGCCCACAAATTACTCTACCAGCCCAATAACACCCCTATTCTTTCTCAACTTGTAATCCCTTACAATAATCTCAACTCTCTTAGATCTTCTAAGAAACTCATGGCCTGCCTTACAAAGTCCACTAACTCATCCGGTGACTCCCTTTTCTCTAATACAATTGGAAGGAGCTGGAATCTGCTACCCAGTGAAATCCCACTACTCGCATCTTTACCACTCTTCAAACAAGAAATTAAGAATTACTTCCAAAGTCATTGGCTCTGTTCCTGTATAAAGCCTGACTAATCTTCCTACCTACATCTGTTATCCTCCTCCTCAATTTTCCTCCACTCTCTCTTTTTTCTTTTCTTTTTATAACTTGTTTTCTTCCTAACCCTTATTATCCTTTACCTCTCTTTGGCTTACATCCAGCAGGTCTTTTTTGCCTTTACTGTTTCACATTCCTCTCTTAGATGGCTTCCATTTTTTACCCACTTATAGTGATATTGCCCTCTTTCTCTGATATTTACCCTTTTGCTAACCTCTAACTCTCTTTGTACAACGACTTGTCACCCTATATTTCTCACTATCATCTCATCCTGCAACATGAATTTTTGTTACTCATACAAGTTATAATTTTGATATATTTTCTTAATTAAGTTTTTATTTTGACATTGATATTGCCGTTTGTTATTGTTGATATTGCTTTTTGATTGTATGTTTTTTTTTTTTTTTTTTCTTTTTATGTGTATTTCTGTGTGGAGCTTTTCTCCCCGGGCCTCTACTGAAAATGGAAATATATCCAGCTAGACTAGCCCGGTCAACAAATGTAAAATAAATAAAAATAAATAAATAAATCCAGCACCTCCTATTTTAGGTCTTTATCTTCAGTCCCTTCCACCTTGGTCCTCATTTGCTCTAGCAGGGTCTTTTAATAAGAAAGCATGCGGGGCTAGCAGTTCAAAGCCTTAAGTGCCAGGATAGCAGCTGTGTATATCTTTTCCCAAATGTCTACAAGCTCTTTTCTCTTTTACATGTTGAATGTCATTCCTGGTTGGAGTAGGCTCAGCTCCCTTGCTGGGATCCATAGAATCACATCCAGATCAGTTAAGGACTTCCCATAGATCTCCTTGTGGGAATTTTTTTAAACAAGAAACATCTTTATTAAATTATGACATATCACAGACAATCTTACATTTATATAAATAAAAACAAACCATACTGACATATTTTCAGTTGCAAACATACATTAAAAACCAAGCTGACACAACTGTAGTTGCAAACATTATACATCACTTCTAATCTAGCCAGTCATTGTCAGTCAAGCATTACATAGCTCATTCAAATCCTGCCTTCTTCTAAACCTCGTTCCTCCTCTGCATGTACTGTTCCTACAATTCCCATTTTTTCTTATGTAATTTGCTCCTACAGCACACCACCCAGCCATTCCCTAGTGTCTATCACATACACTACCAGAACCAGAAATGCATGCGTCAACTGCAGCATAATAGCCATACAACCCCAGTGTCTGTGAGCTACACTATCAAATGCAAACATTTATATGTCAGCTAGAAAATGACAGACTATCTCCAGTGTCTACCTCCTACAGAAACACAACCAGCCATCTCCAGCATCAGTCAACAACAGGCAGGTGAACTGATCCAAGAATCCTTTTCAGCCATGGCCTGGGCACACAGATGAAAACACAGTAGAAAAAGAATAAATATTATAAAGAGCAATAAAATGAACAAATGTCACAAAACTTGCACAGTAAAGCAATACACTGATAGCAGCACAGAGATATATATTTACAAACTGGTGCAGGGATTACTATTTTATAGCATAAAATAGAAAACACAACATTGTTTAGTACCAAACATTAACATCCTTTAACTAATTGATCGAGAGGACTTGAATGGCTGGCTAAGCACAGTTTATTATCTTTGTAGTTATGTTATTATCTAATATTTTTAAAACATCTGCATTCAGAGTTTTTTATACAGATGTTCAGAAAGTACTTTTATCTGAATTCCCAAAGAGCTTCTATACATTTTACTTCTAAGGAAAGTCTGTTCTGTAATGCAGGAACAAGAATGGAGAATGCAAACTCACTCAGTTTTACATGGAGGCCAACTAAGGGCAATGATATTAACTTAGGAGCTTCTAAGAGAATACGACTGTTCTGTGAAGGGGTGTAGTCTTTTAATGGTGGATATAACTCTGCATACCAGGGTGCCTGTCAGGTATATACCTCCATCAGTAACTTGGAGCCACTTAAGCTTCTGCAGTAGAAAGTAGTAAGTGAGAATGAGTTGACACGGAATGCAAATCTGCAAATCCTAGTTTCTATAGTCTGTAATCTTGTGTTATTATAGGCAGAGTGAAATCTCAGCCTGTCTCCAATGAACATCAATTAAACAGCCACACTAAGCCAAACTCCAACGTCCTCCAGCAACAAAGCCACCACAGCCTGTATCCAGTTTATGCCAGGTGCACTGCTACACCTGATCTACCTCAGTTCCAGACACATTCACACAGTACCCATCAGCAGAAATGCATCAAGCAGGTCACCGCCACTGACTGCAAGCTACACAGCTATACCAAATCTCCAACATCTGCAGACTACACCTGCACACCTGACCCAACTCCATTATCCATAGCCTATACTGCCACACCATGCCTGACCCACTATCGCTGGCTATAGCACCACAACCACCCCATCTCTACAGTCTATCTGCTACTGTGCACACAACCCATCCCACAGGTTGTCCCTAGAGTCCATCTACTACAGTACCACAATGAAGTCATCCCCAAACTCCTCTGACCACAGTGCCACACTGAGGTCATCCCATGAGTCCACTGACTACAGTGCCATGCTAAGCCCATTGCAGGACTAAATGGACTACAGTCCCACTGTGCGGTCATCCCCAGTCCTTCAAATTCAGTGCAACGCTGTGCCCATCCCCAGAGTGCACTGGGGATGGGCTTATTGGAGGACTATAGCCACAGTCCACTTACTGCAGTGCCATAATATGTCTATCCCAAAAGTCCACTGGTTACAGTGCTACAATGAGTCTGTCCCAAGAGTCCACTGGCTACAGTGCCACAATCTGTCCATTCTTAGAGTCCTTGGGTTAAAGTGTCACACTCAACATATCCCACATTCCATAAGCTAGTGCCACACTGAGTCCATCAAAAAACAGCATTACACTCAGCACACCTTCAGTGTCTGGCACCTATAGCATCACATCCATCCTCTATCTTGTGTCCGTCAGACAGGCTTCATTCCCAGGTTACTTCTGGTGTTCATTAGGCACAGTATGCAGGCTCTTCCTGTTATTCATTAGCAACAACTCCATATCCAGCCAACCGGTACCTGTCAAATACAGCACCACAACTAGCCCATCACCTATAGCACCACATCCATTCCACCTTTTGTGCCCATCAGGTATAGTACCACACCCTGCCAACTACCAGTCCTATCAAACACAGTATTGCACTCTGGCAACTCTCTAAACACAGCCACTAAAGCAATATACCAAGCCCACTACCACTGATCATTAGCCACAGTACCAGACCACTGGGGCCATCCCAACTGCACATCAGTTATAGTACCACAGCATGTCCATCCCCACCAGCTGTCCACTACAGTGTCCCACTCTGATAATCCCTAGTGCCCATCAGCTACAGTATACTAAGCCCACTGCCACTATCCATTGGATACAGCACTGCACCAAATTCACTGCAGCATCCATCAGCCACAGTAGCACACCTGGCGCATTCTTAGTGCCCATCAGCTGCAACAGTACAGCATCACACCCAAGCCATCCCCACCACCTGTCATCTACAGAATCACACCCAAGCCATCCCCACCACCTGTCATCTACAGAATCACACCCAGGCCATCCCCACCATCTGTCAGCTACAGCATCACACCAAGGCCATCCCCACCACCTGTCAGCTACAGCATCACACCCAGGCCATCCCCATCACATCTCAGCTACAGCGTCACACCCAGGCCATCCCCACCACCTCACAGCTACAGCATCACACCCAGGCCAACCCCACCACCTGTCAGCTACAACATCACACCCAGGCCATCTTCACCAATTGTCAGCTACAGCGTCACACCCAAGCCATCCCCACCACCTCACAGCTACAGCATCACACCTAGGCCATCCCCATCACCTGTCAGAGAAGCACACCTAACCCATTCCCAGCTCCTGTCAGTTACAGAACCACACCTAACCAATTCCCGGCACCTGTCAGCTACAGAAGCACATCTAAACCTTCCCACCTGCTGTCAACTACAGAACCACATGTGCTCCCTCTCCAGCTCCTGTCAGCTACATACCCATACCTAACCCATCCCCAACTCCAGTTAGCAACAGAACCAAGCCTAACTCAACCAGAGTACCTGTCAGTTATGGAACTACACCCAACTCATCTCCAGTACCCATCAGCAACAGAACCACACCCAAACCATCCCTAGCTCCTGTTAGCTACAGAACTACACCGGAACCATTCCCAATAACTGTCAGTTACAGGGCCACACCGAGTCCATTACCAGTGTCCGTCATCTACAAAACCACAACCTGCCCAGCCCAAGCACCTGTCAGTCACAGAACGACATCCAACAATCAAACATTCCCCATCACAGAACCACACCACACCTGGGTCATTCTTAGCTATGGTCAATTACAGAACTATACCCAACCCTTCCCCAGTGCTTGTCAGTTACAGAATCACACACTGCCCATCCCCAGCAACTGTGAGTTACAGAACCACACCCAGCAAACAAACATGCCCCATCAGCTACAGAAGCACACCACACCATACCTGGGCCTTCTCCATTTCTGGTCAATTACAGATCCACACCCATCCCATTCTTAGTGCCTGTCCATTTCAGAACTACATCCAACCCATCCCCAGTGCTGGTCAGTTATGCAACCAAACCCAAACTACCTGCAACGCCTGTCAGTTATGCAACCACATCCAACCCATCTGCAGCAGCCATCAGTTACGCAACCACACACAATCTGCAGCACCTGTCAGTTACTCAACCACACCCAACTGATCCGCAGTATGCCAGTTACACAACCACACCCAACCTATCCACAGCACCTGTCAGTTACACAACCACACGCAAATGATCCGCAGCATGCCAGTTACACAACCATACCTAACCCATTCGTAGCACCTGTCAGTTACACAACCACACCCAACCCATCTGCAGTACCTGTCAGTTACGCAACCACATCCAACCCATCCACAACACTTGTCAGTTATGCAACCACACCCAACTCATCCAGAGCACCTGTCAGTTACGCAACCACACCCAATCATCAGCACTGGTCAGGTACAAAACCACATCCAACCCATCCGCAGCACCTGTCAGTTGCCCAGCCACACCCAACCCATCCATAGCACCTGAAAGTTACACAACCACATCTAACATTATCCCTACTGCATGTCAGTTACAGAGCAATATGCAAACCATCCCCTCTGCTGCCAGACTATCGACAGTCCACATCAGCTAAATTAAGACACCCAGCCTATCCCAACTGTCTACCAGCTACAGATTCATATCCATCTCATAAGCACTGCTCATCAGAAACAGACCTACCCTTAAGTCCCTAGCATGCGCTAGCTACAGTCCATTGCTTTGTTCATTCTCCGACACCATTACCTATAGTATCTCATACTCATGCCATCAATAACATCGGACAGCTCTAGCAGCGAATTCAGGCAATTTCTGGTATGTCATCTATAGTATCACATTAAGGCTATCATTAGTATCCAACAGCTATAGTACTACAACCAGGCCATAACATCAACTACCATCTAAAGAAACATAGCCTAGCCATCCCCAGAACCAGTCACCTATAGCAGCACTACCAAGCCATTCCAAGCCCCCATCAGCTGTAGTACTCACTCTTGGCCATCCCCTGTACCAATCAGCTACAAAATGACAACCAAGGTATTCCCAGTGATCTTCAGCTACATTCAGCTCCATCCCAGTACCCATTAAATATTCACATCCAACCCCAGCACTTCTCAGTTAAAGTACAACACTCATGCCAACCAAAATGTCTGTAATCCATAATACACCCAAGATATCCCCACTGCCTGTCAGCTGCAGTCCCACACCCAGGCCATCACCACTGACCGTCAGCTGCAGTCCCACACCCAAGATATCCCCACTGCCTGTCAGCTGCAGTCCCACACCCAGGCCATCACCACTGCCCGTCAAGCTGCAGTCCCACACCCAGGCCATCACCACTGCCTGTCAGCTGCAGTCCCACACCCAGGCCATCACCACTGCCCGTCAGCTGCAGTCCCACACCCAGCCCATCACCACTGCCCGTCAGCTGCAGTCCCACATCCAGCCCATCACCACTGCCTGCCAGCTGCAGTCCCAGGCCATCACCACTGCCTGTCAGCTGCAGTCCCACACCCAGGCCATCACCACTGCCCGTCAAGCTGCAGTCCCACACCCAGGCCATCACCACTGCCTGTCAGCTGCAGTCCCACACTCAGGCCATCACCACTGCCTGTCAGCTGCAGTCCCACACCCAGGCCATCACCACTGCCTGCCAGCTGCAGTCCCAGGCCATCACCACTGCCTGTCAGCTGCAGTCCCACACCCAGGCCATCGCCACTGCCTGTCAGCTGCAGTCCCACACCCAGGCCATCGCCACTACCTGTCAGTTACAGTTTCACACTCTCATCAGTTCTCTTCAGCTAAACTCCCTTTAAGCAGGCCATCACTAGTGCCCATCAACTACCATCCCACCAGGTCATCGCCAGTACCTGTGAGTCATAATACACTCAGACCATCCCTAGTGCCTATCACCTACCATTGAACATCCTAGCCATCTCTGCTGCCCATCACTTGCAGTCCCACATTTGAGATATCACCAGTGCCCACCATCTGCAGTCTTTCCAAGCAGGTCAACACCATTACTCACCTTTTACAGTTTTACAGAGAGGTCATCACCAGTGCCCATCACTACAGCCCCCACCAAGGCCATCACCAGTGTCCATCAGCTACAGTCCCACACTCAGGTCATCACCTATCCCTGCAAGCTATAATACAGCAAAGCCATCTCCACTGCAGTCATTATCTACAGCCCTCCCCCCCAACTAGGCCATCACCAGTGCCAGTCAGCTACAGTGTCCAATACAGGCCATCACCAGTACTTCTAATCTACAATACACTCGAGCCATTCTTAGTGTCCATCAGCTAATGTCCCACAACTAGACCATCACTACTGCCCATAAGCCACAGTACCACACCCAGGCAAACAGCAGTACCCATTAGCTACAGTCCCATGCTCAGAACATGGCATGCTCAGAACATGGCTAGTACCTGTCAACTACAGTCTCACACCCAAGCATCAACAGTGCCCATAAGCTACAGTCCCACACTCCGGCCACCTAGAGTACCACATTCAGCTCATCCCCAGGGCCATCAGCTATAATACAAGACTCGCACATTCCCCAGCATTTGTCATCTACAGCACCACACTGAGGGAATCCCAAGAACATGCCAGCTTCACTACAAATCCAGGCCCTATCAAATACTGAAACAAGCCACCCATGCCAGCTTCAATGCTCATCACCTACAGTACCACACCATGGCCATCCCCACTGTCCTTAGCTGTAGTACTACACTTGCATCAACCCAAGTGACCCCCAGCAATAGAACCAGGTCTATATTAGTTCGCCGAAATGCGATTTCAGTGAGCACCTAAACATCAACCACAATTCAGTGAAAATTGTTTCAGCGATTAGCTGAATTTACCAAGGGCAAATAAATACTTGCCCTGCAGCACAATGAATCAATATGTAAGTAAATCAAACCCACTCAATGGGGGGGGGGCTGCGCCTGCCCCCTACTTCCCTAACTATATATATTATATATATTACATTATATATATATATATATATATATATATATATATATATATATATATATATACACCCCAACTCCAAGATCGCACTACAGTGGCGAAAAGAGCAAAGTTGAGTAGCAGGCCAGCTTGGTAAATTGAGTGAATCATTGAAATGATTTTCGCTGAAGTGGGGATGATGTTTAGGTGTTCATTGAAATTGCATTTCGGCGAACTAATATAGACCCATAGAGCCATACCAATGCTATTCTCATCATGTATTGTGAAAGTGATCCCTCTACTGACCCTAGAAATTACAGACCTATTAGTCTCATCAATATTATTTGTAAGGCTGTGAAACATATTATACCTGAGCTAATACACAACTGGATAGGTGACCTCATATATCCCTTGATGCACACCAGTACAGCATCATTAAAGACAGATTATGCCTGCTTAACATAGCTGAGATCTTTGTAAAGGTTGGAAAGGACATGGATAAAGGACAAAGTTCACAACCTACACCTGGATACTATCATGGCCTTTGACAGCATCTCCCATGATGAAATTACTAAAAATCTCTCCCAACAAAACATTAACCCATGCTTGACAGCTGTTTATCTGATAAAAACCATACTGTTAAGGTTGAGAGTATTTTCTCTACAAAAAAATATCACAATCATTGCAGCACAAAGCTATCCCCTGGACTCCCTCCTCTTTGGCATAAACATGGCTCACATGAAAACTAATATCAAGGGACAATGGCAAATCAAGTTTGTTGAGCAGCTATCACATCCTAATCTGGTACTTTGATTCTAAAGTAAGGATTGACTAGACAAATGCATGGCATGTTAGTCACAGGCTTGTCCTCAACACTAAGAAATGCAGCAGATTCCTTTGGTAAATTTAGCTACATTCCTGTATACCAACCAGATAACAGTCTACTTTAATCTGACTCTGTCATCAAGGGCTTGGGTACCTTTGTCGATAAAAACTTACCTCTGACCACTAAGTCTCTGTTATAATTAGAAAACCACTCTACCTTGCACAACGTAATACTCTGCGATATTTCCTTAAGGTATAAATATCTCAAGGTATATAGATCCACCTTATTCCTCCCTTATTAGATCAATCACTGAATATAATGTGCCCTTTGGCAAGCACTTCACGAAGCACCTAGACCAACTCAATGTCTCCCCAGTAAAAGGATCTTGGATCTTAATATCCTTACCTACACTGGCAGACAAGACTCCTATTCCTCTGCTCCTGAGGGGTGATTTTTGCATAACCTTCTGTGCTAACAACTCTGTTCTCCTTGTACTCCTTGACCTAGATACAGAGAGTGGTAAAGCAAAGTACCTGCTTTACAGACCAAACCTACACCACCACAGTAACAACACCAGCTCGAGTGACAGGAACCTAACCCTAAGTATTCCATACTTCAGCAAAATGTCTTCCCTTACATTTCGAGAAATATACCTCCCTGGCAAACTTTAAAACCAACCTGGAATTTTCAGTCAGGATGAGTGGGGGGGAAACTACTTAATGAGGGATACTATTAATTTCCCACCAAGACTGAGTGACATGGCTGAGCTTCTCAATGTTCTCCATGGCCATATACTTAGTTACAACTTATAACCCTACCGTCAGCTACAGTACTACACCCACATAATCCTCAGTGCCCAAGTACAGTACCAGTCATTACAGCAATCCCCTGCGGCCATCAGCCATACACAATCCCAATCCAACCTTAGTGCCCTGCAGTGACAGCATCACACACAGTCGACCCTCACTGCTAGTCAGCTACAGTATGACATTCACAACAGTCCCAGTGCTTGTACGCTTGAGTACTACATCCAGCACATCCTAGTAGCTGTTAGCATTAGTATCGTGCCATCTCCAGTATATGTCTGTCACAGTACCACACTCAGTACATCCCCAGTGCCATTCAGCTATTGTAAAGATCTGGGTCATTATCAGTGCATAACAGCTGAAGCAGAAAACCAAGGCCATCATAGTGCCAGTCAGTTAAAGTACCACACTTATGATATCCCTGTGTTATATATTATGTCTTGCTAATAAAGGGGGTGCAGTCGTCATCATGGAGAGGAATTTTTATTTGTGTAAAATGACACAAATGTTAGCCGATACTAATACGTATGGTTGATTTGTAGGGATGATACTGATACAATGATATGAAGGCTGCTTGGTGATTTATATGACTGTCTATTATGTGGAAGCATCACATTCGATTTGTATAAATATTTGATTGTCCCATCTCCTGTAGTACCCATCATACAGGGATTACCTAAGATAAACAAGAATGCAGAGAACCCCCCAATGAGACCTATTGTCTCCAGGAGAGATTGGCTAACAGAGCCCCTGTCTGTGTATGTCGAAAGTATGCTCAAACCAGTATTAGAGAACTCTCCCACAGTCCTAAAGGACACACAGAATTTACCCGAGTCAATTTATACATGCATTCCTGATAGTAATCAAATGACAGTGCTTACATTTGTTACATTTGACATTTGTCAGATTGTAGCTGAACAATGACAGTGTTTATACAGATAATCAGACTTCACTTGTTTATTTGTTTATTGAAATGATCCTGGAAAACAACATATTTTTATTTGAGAAGAAATATTACATTCAAAGGTCTGATGTGGCAATGGGCACTTTGTGTGCTAATTCATATGCCAATATGATAATGGCCCACTAGGAAACCACGTTTATTTTGACAAATCAACATTTTTCTAGGTTCATTAGATATTGTGACCATTTTGTTGATGACATTATTATGTTGTGGACAAGTCCTATTGAATTAGATGTTTTTTTGGAGTACATACACTCAACTATCACATTTTTACATTTTTCTATGACCTATTCAAAAAAAGTATTGAGTTTCTAGATGTGAAATTGGATAGGAATGCAGATTTGTCTATCAACAGTAGCTTGTTCAGGAACCCTTGTAGAACAAATGCAGTCCTTCATAGGAATAGCATGCATCCTATCCAGGTTTATAGGAATGCAGTGAGAGGGCAAACCATGCAAGTTTCTAGACTAACTAGCAATGAAGAATCATTTGGGTCAGCTACATCTAGCTTGAATAATGAGTTTTGAAGCAGAGACTATAAAACTAGGGAATTAGAACAGTCTAACAGCAGGAGGAGTTGATAGGAGACCAAATTTGTACCATCATGAGGAAAAATTGGCATATACAGACACCTGATGAAAGGATTGCCGATGTAGTAGGTACAGAACAATCTTTTTATTCTAAGAATAGGAAAACTTTAAAAAGGATGTGTTATAACAATCATACAGCTGTCAGAACACCATCACAAAGAACTGGTACCAATAGTTGTAGGTCACGTAATATTTGTATGTATATAGTAAACAATATTTTAATACATCCAACAATGAATAAAAGATATAATTTCACCTTGTATGCTGACTGCTCTAGAAGGGATTTGGTTTACTTGGCAAGATGTAAAAAGTGTCCTGCATTTTATGTAGGAAAAATGAACCGCTCTCTTTGTGAGCGAGTTTGTGAGCATATTCATCATATGTGGAGGAATGAAGGCAGGAATGCATTAAGCAAGGCACGTTCTCAAGAAAGGGCATGAGCACACTTTTATATTTTCAGTATTTTTAGTATTTCAATTAGTCAGATCTGATACACATTTAGGGGACATTAGAAATAAAATGGAGGAGTTAGAAGCATGCCGGATTATTACTTTGCAGTCTAACAAGAAGTTTGGACTGAAAGATACTGTTTCATTGAAACCTTGCTTAAAAATCACAGAATTTGTTTAGATAAATATATTTTCACAACATTTGTTTTGAAATGCTTTTGGTGTATTTATTTATGAATGAAACAAAACAACTAAATGAAATGCAATGATCCAATTGGGTCTTCACATCACCTGATGCTGAATGAAGTGAATTTATGAATGATGTAGTATTACGTACTGAAATGCAATGATTTTACTGGATCCTTGGATAACTTGATGTTTAAATGCCACTATGTTTTTTAATGAAGTGGTTCTATTGGTTAGTATGTCTTTAAAAAAATGTTAGTGTTTTACTCAAAGAATGATCTAATGAAGCTTCCAACAGAAACGTGAAAGCACTTTCCAGTTGTTTTTAAGTTGGACTTTTTTTATTAAAGGTCTTAGAATTTCCCTAGCCACGCTACAGTTGCTTCATTCATTTTTTATTTGTATATGCTACAGTGTCACAGCACGCTGTACCTGTGGTGTATGGTACAGTACCACATCCACGCTGTACCTGTGGTATATGCTACAGTACCATATCCACACCACATCTGTGGTGTATGCTATAGTACCACAGTATCCCATTTCCATTAAACAATCTCATGTTTTTGCTTAGGATGTTATGCAGTGTGGGTTTTCCACTAAATATTTGCTTAATTTCAAATGACAAATGTGTGAATTGCAATCTTCTACAAAGTCTAATATTTAAGCTCTTAACATAGGTCTTGTATTCTTTTTGTGTAATTAGCATCCTACTTTGCATGAACAAATGAGCTTCTTGCGTTACCATGCAAATTAAAATTTCCAGAAAAAATGGTAGTAATGCTGGATTATTGACCTTGTTTAAAGTGTATAAAACAGGTATAGCTTTCATCCAGTTGGCAAAACAATTCTCAGAAAAACATCACTATCTGCTGTATTTTCTACTTCCTGGAAACAAATATTAGAAATGTAAAGACAAAGCACTACCTGTTTAGAAGAGGACATGCAATTTGTTCAAAACCAAACTCTAGAAGAGGTATTAAAGCAAAATGAAAGTTAAGTAATAATGCAAGAGATAGAAGAAAAAAGTATTGAATATTTATGCAGTTTTTAGTTATGGGAGCAGGATACACACTATACAGATAAAAGACTAGGTTTCTTGGACAGAATGTGGTGTGAAATGAGACATGATCCCTTTGAAGGCTGTTACACATATAGTGTATATGAAATACACGCACATATAAAGGTACACACCAACAATGGGTCTCCACAGTATTACCTGGTCACATGCACTGCTCTATATCCTCCATATTTCCTACAAAGAGAATGCTCTGAGGAATCCGTAGTATAAAGACAACTTTAGAATTAGCAAACAGCTGTTACAAATGTAGCAATCACTGGGTAAAGTATACATTTTGCTAATGATCAGAATTCATTATTCCTCCGATACATTTCCTGTGAAGGTGTGTGGGGTTTGCTGGTACCTTCTACAGGCAGAAATAGCTGAAGGTTTAAGTTCTGCAGCAAATGGTGTGCTGCAAAGGCACTTGGCTCTACTGCTCAGCCCTCTCAGTGAAAGAAAAATGCCTCTCAAACTAATTTTCTATTTTAATATTGTTAGCCATCATTTGTGAGGAGATCACTGTTACAGTATTCAAGACCCATGAGAGAGTACAAAAGTTACCGTAAGGAAAGGGAGGAGGGAGGCAAAGAGGAACCCTCCACAAACTCACCAACAGCCTTGGCAAAACCCACCCTGGTTCTGGAAATGACATCCAGCTTGTAAATTTTGGTAAAGATGTGCACAGACGACCAAGTAGCAGCTTCAAGGATGGAATTGGTACCCAAACCCTTGAAGAAAGCCCCAGAAAAGGCCACTGCCCTGGTAGAAGGGGCCCAGATGGAGGCAGAAAGCTGCTTATCATGAAAGGAATAACAAAAAGAAATGGCTTTTGAAATCCAGGAGGTGATGGTTTGATTAGAAACTGCCAAACCCAATGTACTGCATGAAAAGAAATGAACAGTTGATCAGATTTACATATAACCTTGGTTTTGTCCAAATAATTCCTGAGCTGTCTATGAAGATCCAAGGTGTGCAAGACCTTCTCACTAGCAGACTGTGGAGAAGGAAAAATGTAAGGAAGCTGGACAGACTGATTAAGGGACAACTCCTTGACCACTGTGGACATAAAGAAGGATTAGTACTCAGAGACAACCTGTCCCTATGAAAAATCAAAAAGGGGAGACCTCCATCATGGCTTGGATTTCAGAAACACTCTTGGTGGAAGCGAGGGGAACCAGTAAAATAGCCTTCCAGGTGCAATGGTGCAGAGAAGCAGCAGCAACAGCAGCAGGCTCAAAGGGAGCCGGGGTCAGTTTCTCATAAACAAAGAAAAGGTTCTAAGAAGGAGTGATGGGCTTTTTTGATGGCCTTATGTGGAGGATGCCTTTCAGGAAATGGTTAAGTTCAAAATGAGAGGCCAACAGAGGATTCAAAGACAGACAAGCAGAGACTGATGACAAGTAAGCTTTGACCAAAACTATACTAAGCAAGCATGGAGCACTTCACACAAGTAAGAGAGCCATACCACTCCCCCCACACACACACACACACACTGAAAAGGGATCCTGGTAAAGCTTAAGATACCAAACAGAAGATCTCCTCCATTTGAACATATATGATACTCTGGTATTGGGTTTCCTGCAGAACCTTAAGCACACCCTCAAAGAAATTGTGTCTAAAAGGGATTAAAAAGTACAGTTTTGTACCTACCATAAATGTAGATGTTCGAGGATCCACATTGCTGCAGTCATAACCTGTGGGTAGTCCGCTGTCCTCGGTCGGCCCGAATACCAAAGTGTTAGGCTGGCGTTGGTCATAGTCGCTCAGATCTGACGTCAGTATGCAGTGGTACTAAAGCACATGACCGACGCCATATCCTCAGTCTTTCTTGCCCCAGATGTCAGAAGGCCTAAAAAGGAAAGGCCATAGCCAAACATAGAAAATACCCAACTACCAATTACAGAAAAAATAATCACCCCAAAAGCAACACAGCAACCCTAACCTACAGAGGGGAAGGAGGGAGGGTAAATTGGACTGCAGCAATGTGGATCCTCGAACATCTACATTTATGGTAGGTACAAAACTGTACTATGTTCTTCGTCTCACATTGCTGCAGTCATATCCTGTGGGTAGAATCCCAAAGCAAAGGTAAGGGAGGTTGGCCAAATCAAAAAGCACTAGGAGCTGCTAACATGCCCTGTAAAACTGCAGTGGCAAACCCAGCCCTAGATTTGGAATAAAGAGGGAGATGGTAATGTTTAGTAAAAGTGTGCACTGAACTCCAAGTAGCTGCCTCCAAAATATCCTTAGTAGCTACTCCCCTTAAAAAAAGCAGTAGAAGTGACAGTAGCCCTAGTGGAATGAGGTCTAATCCCAGCCGGAACCTCCTTTCCATGATGAGAATAACAAAAAGCAATACAATGGCTAATCCACTTAGAAATAGTTTGCTTTGAAACAGGTTTTCCTTGTGAACCCAAGGCAAAAGAAATGAATAACTGTTGAGACTGCCTGAACCCTTTAGTTCTGCTCAAATAATAACGTAACTGCCTGTGAATATCCAAAGTGTGCAAAATTTTTCCCCCTTTATTTTGGGGATCAGCATAAAAAGTAGGCAAATGAATAGATTGGTTCAAGGCCACATCAGCAACAACTTTAGGCATAAAAGTAGGGTTAGTGCGTGGGATACCCTATCCTTACGAAATATTAGGAAGGGTTCAACTGCCATTAGAGCCTGTAATTCAGATACCCTCCTAGCAGACGTAATGGCCAACAAAAAGCAGTCTTCCAAGACAAAACTTCAACTCAGCTGTAGCAGCAGGTACAAAAGGAGGTAAAGTCAGCTTTTCCAACACAAAATTGAGATCCCAGGAAGGAGTAGGAGCTCACGTGGGGGTCTTATATTCTTTGCCCCTCTAAGAAATTGCTTAAACAAAGGGTGAGAAAATAATGGTGGGTCACAGTCATAGTGAGCAGAAATGGCTGCAGCATGAACTTTCATGGAGGAGAAAGACAAACCCTTGTCTAATAATTCTGTAAGGTACTGTAGTGTAACACTCAAATTAGGCCGTGAAACATCAAAGCTCTTTGCTGTGCTCCAAAGAAAAAATCTCCTCCATTTATCAGCATAAACTTTTCTTGTACTAGGCCTGGCTTCCAAAATGACATTTAAGACTTGCTGAGGAAGCTGCGACCCCCCAGGGTCTAAAACAGAATATGCCAGGCTGTCAGATGCAGGGACTGTATCCTGACATTGAGGAGATGATTGCTTGCCTGAGACAAAAGGTGTGGAATTGGTGGCAAAGGCCAAGGAGGCTCCCGAACTAAACTCCTCAGCAAAGGGTACCAGTGCTGACGTGGCCAATCTGGAGCTATAAGGATCATGCAAGGCTTGTCCTGTCTGACCTTCAAGAGCACCTTGGGAAGGAGAGGCAGAGGAGGAAAGGCATAGACGTGAAGGTTGTTCCAACTGAAAGATAGAGCATCCACTTTCCAAGCTTCTGGGTGAAACATCTTTGTGCAAAATTTTGGCAGTTGGAAATTTTGTGGGGATGCAAACAGATCTATGTCTGGAGTTCCCAAGCCACTGTCAACTGTTGAAATACATGGGGATCCAATTTCCACTCGTGGGGATCCACTAGTTGCCTGCTCAAAACATCTGCTAAGGAGTTCTGTGCTCCTGGCAGAAACCTTGCTTGAAGAGTGAGGTGCAAACTCAGAGCAGTCTCCCACAAAACCATAGCTTGTCTGCAAAGAGGGTACGAATGGGTTCCCCCCTGCTTGTTGATGTACCACATGACTGTTGTGTTGTCTGTTTGAATCAACACCTGTCCCGGTTGAAGTAGATCCTTGAAAGCCATCAGAGCAAATTGTACTGCTAACATCTCCTTCATGTTGATATGCAAATGCTGTAGTCTGGGAGGCCACGTGTCTTGAACCCATCTCCCATTGAAATGTGCTCCAAGCCATGTCAGAGGCATCTGTCGTTAGGATCTGACTCGCCTCTGGTCGGGTCACAGAGAGTCCCTTGTTTAGGTGACATTCCTGAGCCCACCACAAAAATTCCCTTTGGATGCAAGGTATTATCTGAATGACAGTGTCCAAATCGTGGCAGTGTTGAGTCCATACACTTTTGAGATACCATTGTAGCTTCCTCATATGTAGTTTGGCATTGGGAAGTACCAGAATACAAGATGCCATGAACCCCAAGGCTTGAAGGACTGTCCTTACAGTCAGCCTGGACAGTAGGGATAATCTCTGAAAGTATAGGGGAAGATTTCTTTGTTTGTCCGGGGTCAGAAAAGCCATCTGAGAGGCTGTATTCAGTCTCACACCCAGAAAGCACATGTCCTGAGAGGGTACTAGACTGGACTTTGTTTCATTCACAGAATACCCTAGGCACCTTAACACTGCCATTACATACTGTAGATGCTGAAGTAACGTGACTTTGTCTTGAGCAAGAATCAGGCAATCGTCCAAATAAGGATAAATTTGTATTCCTCTTAGTCTTAAGAAGGCTATCACAGGAGCCAGGACCTTTGTGAACACCCTGGGCAGTAGATAAGCCAAAGGGCAATGCAGAGAACTGATAATGAAAAGTACCAGCCCGAAAACGCAGGAACCTCCTGCAGCTGGGCCTGATAGGAATGTGAAGATAAGCCTCTTTGAGATCCAGAGTTACCATCCAGTGATCTTTGCCTAGCAAAGGCAGAAGTTGCTGTAAAGTTAGCATCTTGAATTTTGGGATGTCTAGGTATGTGTTGAGAATAGACAAATCCAGAATTGGCCTCCAAGTGTTCCCCTTCTTTGGCACAAGGAACAGGCGAGAATAAAATCCTAGGCCTACTTCTGACGGAGGTACCACCTGAATAGCCCTCATTTTTAAAAGTAAAGAAATCTGTTTGTGAGCCTCCAGCTTTTGCTGAGGAGGTACGTCCGCATGCCTTTGAAAGGAGGCAAGGTGTGAAAATAAAACTTGTAGCCTCGATCTATAATGTCCAACACCCATTTGTCCTGGGTGACCAAAAGCCAATTTTGCTTGAAGAGTGCCAACTTTCCTCCTAGAGGAGCTGCCAGACAGGAGGAATCTGGCAGCTGGAGAAACAGGTCATTGGGTCTGTTTACGAAAGGCTGACCCCTGCCCTCACCAGAAGATTGTGCAGGAGAACTCCACGCCCTAGGTCTGAAAGAACCCTGAGCATGAGCTCTGCCCCTACCACGTCTAGATCTGCCCTTAGACTGGTAATCGAAGAAGGATATGCCCATCCTTTGCAGGCCAATTTCTGCTAAACTTAGGGGCTGCACTTGTAAAAATTCCTTAACTGTCTGCATGGACTTAGCTTTGTCTTCCATTTTCTTCAAAACTGACTCCACAGGAGAACCAAAAGAACTTCAGAGTGGAGGGGAGGATCCAAAATTCGAGCTTTAACATGCTCTGACAAAGTCTGATCCTTAAGCCAGGCGTGCCTACGAATAACTGAACCAGTGGCCGCCACCCTGGAAGAAGCCTGAAGAGCATCAAAGCCACACTGCAAGGAATGCTTACCTACCTGATCAGAGGCATGAACTAAATCCTGCAATTCCTTACACTCTATACCCTCAGCTAAAGCATCTACCTTAGATTTCAACTGACTTAACAGAAAATTCTGGTACTTCAGCATATGAAACTGGCAATTCAAAGCCCTCATAGCTAGTGTGGAGGAGGTATACACTTTTTTACCCCACCTATCCAAAGCTCTAGAATCTTTATCCAGAGGAACTGGATTCTTTACTACAGAAGCCCCGACACCCTTAGGTCCCTGGCTAATAGTTTCTGGGTCAGCTCTAGGACTCTTATATAAATATTTATGAGCCTCTGGAACTCTGTAGTATCTGTCTGGCTTGACAGGGGCCGGAGGTAAAGAATCAGGATTAAGGGAAGCCTCAGAAAAAACATCCTGAACAACATCCAAAACAGGGGAATGGCCAAGGGCCTATGCTGTGGTAAAAATTCCTAAGCCTCTTACGAGAATCGGAGAAATCCTGACCTTCCCACTTAAAATGCTCCCTCATGGAATGCAGGGTTTCAGAAAAAGAAAAATCCTCTGAGGAGAAGCAGAAGGACAGGAGTCCTCTGCATCCGAATCAGAATAGGGAGGAAAATCCTGAATGTCCTCAGCTGAAGACTCAGAGTAATCTGAGGAATGCTCCAAACCCTCCACCTCTGTCTCCACCCTAGGTCTCTTATCTGGAGGGGGCATAGAACCTCTGATTAAAGTAATCAAATCCTCTGCCATTTTTAGCATATGTTTTCTAGGAACAGAACCTGCAGAACTAGGGCTGACGCCTGTGCCAGAAAGACCAGGCCTAGCTTTAGAAGGCGCTTTAGTGACAGAAGTAGAAGGCCTAACAACCTTATGTAAAGAAGGAACTACAGAAACTAGAGAGGCCCCCTCGGCCTGACCTGACTCCTGAGAGGCCAATTCCTGTAATATTAAAGGCTCCCCCTGAGACTCAGCTGAAACCTCGGCTGGATCCACTGATTCCACCGTAGTTTCCAAAGAACGCAACGGACGACTCATCCTGCTTAGACTTTAACGATTTATCTTTTCGCTTCTTAGCGGTAGCGGGCGTCGGAGGATCCGACGGCATGTTGTAGTTGCACCGCTTACCAAAAACAAGTCTAGCACAATTTAACCTGCGTTTAATGGTGCGCTTATTAAATCTAGCGCAAAAGCGACACCCGACTACGTCGTGCTCAGGCCCCAAGCAAGGAATACAGAGAGAGTGGTAGTCCCTATGAGGTATCTGTTTCCCACAAGAAATACAATTATTAACTTTTTCTGACATCCGGATTTAACTGAGGCAAGAAAAGACAAAAATATTCCCCAACGGGGTACTTAGCCCAACTTGGTCTTCGGTCTGAAACTCAGAATACGAAAATTTCAGGACGCCGAATGGCACTTGCAAACGCTGCTTCTGCTTCGGACCATGCGGCAAGAAAGACTGAGGATATGGCGTCTGTCATGCGCTTTAGTACCACTGCGTACTGACGTCAGATCTGAGCGACTATGACCGACGCCAGCCTAACACTTTGGTATTCGGGCCGACCGAGGACAGCGGACTACCCACAGGTTATGACTGCAGCAATGTGAGACGAAGAACATCCCTATTACCCAAAGTGTCAACTGAAGAGTGGACAGATGAGGGTGAAGGAGAAACCTCTTGTTTTGTGTGAGATGATCTATTCAGTGAGGTAACTTGTGATAATCATCCCTGGCCAAATAAAAAAGACAGTGGAACAACTGCTGTCTGGTTCAAAAAGGGAGTCACCAACAAGATGTTTGGAAAGTCCTGATTTAACTTGTGCAGGACCCTTGGAAGAAGAGGAAGAGGGAACACAAAGGAACATCCCCTTCCACAAAAAAGACGTAGCATTCACCCTCCAAGCCAAAGGAGTTGGGGTTCTAGAACAGAAGCATGGATGTTGTCTGTTTAGAAAGAAGGCAAAGAGATCCACTTGAGGGATACCCCACTGAAGAACTATGTCATGAAATACCTCTCTGTAGAGTATCCATTCGTGATAGTGTCCTGGACCTGCTCAGAGAGTCTGCCACCAAGTTTTGTCAGACTGAAGGAATTTAAACTGTCTGCAGAGAAACCTGCATTTGAATAGCTAGATCCCAGGCCTGAAGGGGTAGCCTACAAAAAAAGATAAGACCTTGTGCCCCACTGCTTACTGATGTACCACATGAATGTGGTCTTTTCTGTACAGACCCTTAAAGGGCAGGCCTGGGGAGAAAACAAAGTGGAAAACCTGGAGACAAAAATTAATTACCCGCATCTCTTTGCTTTTGATGTGATCCAGTAGCTGATAAGTAGGCCAGAGACTCTGAACCCTCATACTGCCCAAAGCAGCCTCCCACCCTAATTTGAAGCGTCTGTAAAAAGCTCCTAAAATGGAGCAGGAGGCTGAAAAGGGATGCCTGAATTGAGAAATATATGTTGAAACCACCATTGAAGCTCGAATTTTAGACAAGGAAGGAAGGGAACTGGAAACCCCAGCGGGTGGCAATGCTGAAGCCACACTGAGCCCAAGTACCAATGAAACTTCCTCATGCGAAGTCTGGCAAAAGACAGCATGGGTATGGTCGAGGCCATGATCCTTAGAGCACTCAAATTCCTTGGCAGGCGTGAGACACAGAGGAAGCAATGACTGGAAATAGCTTGTTAAAGACAGAGTACCTTGGGAGCAGGTACAGATAACAGGACTGGAACAACTTGAATCCTGCATCCTAGGAAGACATGATCCTTAGAGAGGGACAGGGGAGATTTCTGGAGATTGATGCTGAAACCCAGACTGTGCAGCAGCAGCCAAGTAAAGTGCAGGACCAACAGGCACATGGAAGGAGAGGGAGCCTGTAGGAGCAGATCATCCAGATAACTATTTGCACTCCTTGAAACATGAAGCAAACTATGACTGCAGCTAGGCACTTGGTGAATACTCTTGGAGCTGTGGAAAGAGCAAAGGGCAAAGCACAGAACTGAAAATGAGAAGAAGAAACAGAGAAACAAATACTTCCTGAATACAGGGTGAATGGGAATATGAAGATAAGCGTCCTTCAAATTCAGGGAAGCTAGGAAGACTTGAGAAAGCAAGAGCTGAAACATTATTTATAGATTATTTGTAATTTACTGCTTTGTCTCATCTAACTAACTTAAGTTTCAGCTATTGAATTAGCATTCACATAAGCAACCAAGCAGAGTCTTGCAAAACGCTATTATATCAGAGGAAATATTTGTTTAGCACTTGAAATGAACAACTTGTGCACCCAGCTAATCTGCTGAGATACTTGAGAAGCCTTTGAAGAGAATCGCTCAATAACCAAGTTTGAATTTTCGGATTTTTGATGTCCTAGTGGCAATAAGTACATTTTACATAGTTACTCAACATTCAACAAGCACATATATGGGATGTGGAGGGAAAGACTGCAATAGAAAGCACATAAACACACACAATCAAGTGTGGGTGGGACTTCACTGAGTGGTCTGTTTGCAGTTTGGTGAGAACTTCTCAGGGCCTTTGTGTAGCTTAGCTGTCTGTTGCATCAAGATGCTGTAGGTTCTTTCCAGGGCATTTAGTAAGAAAATACTCCCGCAAGTGTACTTAAACCCAAAGTCTGGGTTAATGCTACACTGCAGGAAGCAGCTTGGGATAAATGCCAGTCTTTTGCTGCTGGTGAAAGAATGAGTGAAGGATCATAGATTCCTAGCTGTAAGCAGCTGTGTTGAGACCAGCATTATCTCCACTACCAGACTGATAGCACCTCCAGCTCTCTTAAGGCATTACTCCCTTTAGCCAATATCATTAAGCATATAGAACCATTGATTTGCACTTTCCAAATATATCTTTAGCCAGCTTGCTTGAAATAGGCATCCTGAGACAATGTAGCCATTATCTCATGTTTAATAGTCACCTACTGATTAAAGAAACTAACTTAACTGTGTGAGAGATGCAGTTTTTTTAAAGCTAACAGAGGTAAGCCTCTCACATGAAGATGCTACAAATAACAAGCAGTTTGGCAGTACAACACCAAACTAAATCTAACACATACAGATCAGACCACACATAGATGTACATACTATGAGGTCCATAACCTACCTAAACCACAAAGGTCTCCCAAATGCTACTTAAGAAACAAATACCCTCAGCAACCTCACAAACATACAACACAGGCATCCACCTTATAACATATCTAAGAGTTAGTGTCTCATTTCAAAAGCCCATAAGACAAGCTTCTACAAAGGAGGGACAACATGTACATGTTCTCCCCATCTTTGGGTTATTTGTACTAAAACTATAAGGGCTACAAACTTCATAGGAATGCATGGCTAGGTTTCTAACTATCCTTATGGATCAACATCTTAGTAAATGGTTCTTAACATATGAACCTAATAGCAATACAGTTGACCACAAACCACTGGCTATGCCATCAACTGGACTCCCATAAAAAAAATCACATGCCATCTCTAATCACTCCTACTGCACTGTAGCTTCAATAAACAAAAACTACCTGCATTTACAGCTTTTCCCCATCTGAACAAAGCATGAACAAAAACAAAAACATGTATTGACTTGGGAGGGGGTCTACCCACCACACCACTTTACTTATAAGTTATATACACTAACTCCATTTCCATGCAACTGTGATTAAATGGCAGACTCTGGGGGTTGGACTACAACAAAAATCAACTACATTTACATTCAAAAGCATGTCATAGCTAAAACAAAATTTGTCAGCAATATAATCATAGGAAAAATATATAAATCTAGTAAGATTAGACCAGGAGTCTTTTGCCCTCGCTCAAAAACTCTGCTCATATACTCTTGATTCCCATAATGCACATTTATTGTCTAGATTTGCACGACAAATAATAACAATATTACAGCAATTCAAAATATTTGCTGTATAAGAAAAGAATTATCGTGCATGTTACAATATAAAAATCAAAGCTGCTAGGGTGAAAAGTAATGTTAACAGTATACTTACTTTAATTCTTGAACCTTCACTCTGTTCTTTTCTTCTTTTTTCTTCTTCTTTCTTCTGTTCTTCTTTCTTCTGTTCTTCCTTCATTCTCTCTCTAGCACACCCAAAATCCCATCCGGTTCAATCCAATGGCAAAGCAAAAAAAAAATTTTTAATAAAGGTAAAATACCGTCAATCCAGAAACTAGCCGACAACTGACTGACTGATTCTCGCTCTTTTCCCAGCACATAAAGCCCGGGAAGAGAGCGACAACCAATCAGCAGCATTTAGGCTTTAGCCCAGCAGGCATGTCATGACTGACGTGCCTGCGGACGTCGCAGTCCGAGTCCCTTCCAAGTCTATGCGGTTTGGAACCGCTGCCGCATAGACTTCTGGGCATCACAATGATGCCTTAATTGCTCCTCTGGGCTGCAATGTAAATAAATTAAAAAAAAAAAGCAGTTTACAACCGCGATTAGGTGCAATGCATGCGTACTTCGAACGGACTCAAAATTTAAAGTAAAAAAATATATATATTTTTTTTTTACATTAAATTAAAAACATGTAAACAATACCAAAAACAACTGAGGGGGCTGCAGTCCGATGCCACGAGCCGCCCCTGATAACATCAATGAATGAGTATTTGGCATCTACTTTTCTGAGGTAAAAGTCCCAAAGGGCTCTGACTGACTTAGTTTGCAGATGACTGCAAGCTAGGAGCAGTCAATTAATCCCCAAATGACTTAGCCATCCTGTAGTAAGGTTTGTCTCAAATAAATAACTGGGGTCAAAATCATGGTTTTAAACCAAATGCCAAAAATACATTACTATATCCTTTGAGAAGTCGTCTACCCCAGGGAACTACCACATTGTCAAAACACCCCTAAGAGTTGACTCAGTTGTTTGGGATTTGGAAAGTCATGTAGACAGTGATCTAACTTTTGACCAACATGTGTCCATCGTCGTAAGAAAGTCCTTCTATTCTGCAAAGCTTATAAATAAAGGGATTGTGTCTGGATATAGGGATGTCATTGCCCCCCTTTACTCATTATGCCAGTCATTGTATATAATGCCCCCTTTGGCATGCACCTTTAACATTCCTATAAGAAAAGTGCAGTCCGGGTCTGAACTGTCTGCAAACAGCTACAGCTAACTTTGAACCTAACACCACTCTTAAGTATTCAACTCCGGTACCACCTTTAACATTCCTATAAGAAAAGTGCAGTCTGGGTCTGAACTGTCTGCAAACAGCTACAGCTAACTTTGAGTATGTGTCTAACTGTTTGAGCCAATCTTCATTTTCCCCTGGAGAGCACTGTGCTTTGGCCTACCCTACAGAACACACCACTGTACTAACCTGAAAAAGCTTGGATGGATAGAATTCCCACACCTTCTTCACCAGTCCCAACTCATAGAGGCCTTCAAAATCCTTAAACAACCTGAGAATACCCTAGCACTAAAAAACTTAATGACTCCCTACTCCAATTTAAGCTGCCTTCGCTCAGCAAACAGACTCCTTGTCCAAACAACTAAATCTCTCAACCTAGGTGGTGATGCGCTATTTGCCAACACCACTGGTAAAATATGGAACTCTCTCCCAAATAACATCACGCTTGCAACTTCTAAGTCAATTCAAAAATAGTCTAAAACTCCACTTCAAGTCACACTGGCTATGTCCTTGCTCAAACCCAGACTAGCTCTGTGCCATTAACTAAAACATAAACAACTAGCTAAGATGATAAGTACTTTGTATACTGTGATAAAGAAATATGTATCCTGTCTAACTCTATGTCATTATACTGCCTACCGTCCTTGCTAATATGTTATTAATGTTACATTTGTAGTAATCTCAGAAATAGTAATGGCAGTCTTGTACTTGTATGTAAATAGCCTATGTTTTTGTTAAGTTCTTTCAGCTCATTTACTGTACCTAATTATCAATGTAACTCTGCTGGAGCTTTTCTCCCCGGGCCTCCGCTGAAAAAGGACATGTATCCAGTCGGACTATCCCAGTTAACAAATGTAAAATAAATAAATAATAAAATCTGTCCAGACACGTGCAACAACTGGAACATCCACACAGATACCTTACCAAAAGGATACAAGGCCTGAACAACATGTCCTACATGGACCGACTTAAAAGTCCTGTCACTATACTCAATATGGGAGTACAAACAAAATTTACTAGACACCTACATAATGTTCAAGATCATAACTATTCTGACAGACTTCAAACTTGGACTTGCTTTCCATTCACGACCACTTTATAAAAGAGGCAGATTATACTCATGGTTCAAAGTTTACACAAGTAGAACTTAAGAATCTTGCTGGATTTGGAGTTAACACATTCAAAAATATCGTTAAGTGATAGTAATCTTTGTAACCATCTTGTTTCTTTGTAGAACTATTAAAACATTTTAGATTTGTTTCTTACAATATTGCTTGTTTATGGAATAACTTCCATTTCATATACATAGTTCCAATCTGCAAATGTGGAATTTGTGTCCTAACATTGCCACTGGTCAGAACACAGCTATGCATCGAGCTATGAACTATAAGGTCTCTCACCAGCTTATGTTTGTGATGCCTCTTTTTGAATGCCATGATCCCTCAAGTTTTTTAACTGTCTTTTCACAAAGGTTTCCAATAAGCATGTCATCTGAAATTATGGTTAAGCCATCAAATATTATAAAGCTTTACAGTGTTTTTTTTATGCTCCCCCCAATCAAACACTGACCTACCCCCCCATTCCCCCACTGGCCAGCAGGCATTTTCTTTCTACCAACTGACTGACTATATTGAAAGCAAAAGCTGATCACCAGAAAGCCATCAGCTGGTGGAGAGTTTTTACTTCCTAAACTCTCCAATCTGTAGCCACACATGGCATATCCGTCCAAACAAGGCCTACGGAAATGGCATAGGGGCAGATGTCCACACATGATCCACCTACAGAGCAATGTACTGCTCAGCAGGACCAATGTGTTGCTGTGAAGGTAAGCTGCTGATGATCAAAGATGCATACAAGAGTGAGACCTCAATGCAGCTTTTCTGCATTATTATTCATTCCAACATCCACCAGCCAGCTCCTCCAGCACCTGGTCCAAAAACTGAACCCAGATCATGTGCAGCACAAACAGAGCTTAATCCTTCTGTGCGCAGGCATGGCTCTGCCCCTCTGTGGGATGGAGCCAGGGCTCCACCCCTCTGTGCTATGGAGCCAGGGCACAGGCAGGGCTCCGCCCCTCTGCTACGGAGCCAGGGCACAGGCAGGGCTCCGCCCCTTTGTGCTATGGAGCCAGGGCACAGGCAGGGCTCCGCCCCTCTGTGCTATGGAGCCAGGGCACAGGCAGGGCTCCGCCCCTCTGTGCTATGGAGCCAGGGCACAGGCAGGGCTCCGCCCCTCTGTGCTATGGAGCCAGGGCACAGGCAGGGCTCCGCCCCTCTGTGCTATGGAGGCAGGGCACAGGCAGGGCTCCGCCCCCCTGTGCTATGGAGGCAGGGCCCCACCCTTCTGTGCTTTGGAGCCAGGGCACAGGCAGGGCTCTACCCTTCTGTGCTATGGAGCCTGGCCACAATCAAGGCTCTATCTCTCTGTGCCAAGGAACAGAGGTACAGTCTGTACTCCATAACATGGAACTAGGATACAGTCAGGACTCCATCCTTCCGTGACATGGAGCCAGTGCACAATCTGTGCTCCAACACTCTTTGCCAAAGAACTGGGGTACAGTATGTGCTCCACCACTCTGCCAAGGGGCTGGGGCTCAGTCTGGGCTCAATCAATCTGTGCCACAGAGCTGGGGCTCAGTCTGGCACCTTTACCTCTGTGCCACAGAGCTGGGGCTCAGTCTGGGCTCCAGCACTCTGTGCCTTAGAGCTGGGGCTCAGTCTGGGCAACATCATTCTGTGCCACAGAGCTGGGGTGCCCCCATGGCTCCATACCCCTGGACCATAAAGCTGAAGCACAGTTAGGGTTCCACTGTTCTGTGCCACAGAGCTGAAGCACAGTCAAGGCTCCGACCCTCTGTACAGAACCAGACTAATTTCACCTGTTCCTGACTTTCAACATCTCTAGATTACAGGTGTACTGTGTAGTTTCACGTAGTGCATAGCACTGTGAACCAGGTGATTAGGCCACCTTTATAGTTCTGATTTCTAGTTTATGACCCTGTTTATCTACGGAAACTTCTTTTTGAATTTATGTTCAAGCAACTGTATATATTTGTTATATAATATCTTGTTTAATTTGTTTGTCAGTATTCTAACCACTGTATGCTGCATCATTTGTAAAACTCTGATTTTACTCCTTTTATATGTTCTATGCTGCTTGTACAAAATAGCTATGTTTATATAATTTTTTATTATTTTTTTTTTATAATTTTTTATTGTGTTATCTGGAGCTTTTCTCCCCAGGCCTCTGCTGAGAACGGTCGCCTTGTGTCTAGTCAGACTAACCCGATAAACAAATGGAAAATGAAATATGCCAATGAGTCAGTCTGAAAGTCAAGCAGTTCTTAGAATTCATCCTGTGCATGCCTTCTACATCTACTCTGTGTATGTCAGTGTCACTGTCAGTGAGATCTACTTTCCCTCCACAGCTCCTAGGTTTCATTAGTAGCCTAAACAATCCACACATTGCCCCAGTAATGACCCTTATAACACACCATGCCTCATTTTTCCCCGCAATGTAGAAGATATGTTTTGTCATTAGTACTAACCCTACAGCATACTGATTACAAAAGTACCACCAAGATATCCATAGGAAGGCTTTCCAACTTCTGAGTTAACAGCCTGTGTGCGCACAGTGCCAAAAGCCTAACTAAAGTTTACATAAGTTGAACTTACACAGCCTTACCCTAGTTCACGATTCACTTAGCATGAACCACCTACTATGATTCTGTCAAGCCTAGAATCATGCAGCCCACTGGCTTCTAGACAATGACCAAGTTTGTGGTTGAGACAGGGGGATTTCATCTATTTCCTTACTGCAGAGGATGCACCAAGTAGTGTGCAGTTTACCCATCTTGGTCCTGCCCCCATTCTTGGAATTGGACTAGCACCTGCTTTCATGAAAACTTCAGAGAACCTTCCATCTTCCAGGGACAGTTAAAAAAGATCAGCAATATTTTGATTAGTGCCAGATCCAATAACATACTGGGCTAAAGTCCTAACTACAACCCAGGCAACAAGAGCTCAATTAGTGATTTAAGTGTCTGTTGTTGCTTGTGTGGACAGGACGGGCATGACTGTCCAGGGGGAGCAGCCAATGTCACAATCTATCAGATGAGGTGTAGAGACACAGGACAGCCCGGGCTGGGCAGTAGGTCACAAAGGCACATATGTGGCAGCTTTCATTGATGGTGCATGGGGATGTGTACTACCTTGGAGGAAAGCATAGTGTGTCACCAAGATAAGGCAGGTGACACATCCCCTGCCTAGGGAAGGGGTTAGAGTCTATATTATACACCTTCACTGCCAGGATGCCAGTGAGAGTACAAACCACATGGTATGACTGCCTGAATGATGGACCTTCCAGATGCTCTTATCCCCATGCTGGGGATGTGCAATACTTGGAATGAACAAGCTTTACTCTGATCAAAGGAACACAAATGGTTGTCAGAAATAGAGTCAAAATGTATATATAAAAAAAATGTTTTATTAGTTCACTTCCTGGTTCCTTCTGAACACATGCAAATGGCAGCTGGTTTCATCAGATTATCGGTAACCCCTTCCTTTGTGGAGTCTGTCTATTTTGGCAGGTTGTGGTCAGATCCAAAGAGGGTTAAAAACTTGCAACAATATTAACCATTTCTCTAACAAGTACAGGCACTTCAAAAGCTCATTTCAGTATGACAGCTGCACATTTTTTCCGGATGCTTTTTCCCTTTGTGTTGGCCAACCAAAGCCTCCTCCAATCCTTCCCCCATACTATGGATATACCCAGTACACTACCGAGTGAGTAGCCTGCAAGGTCATTAATTCAGGCAGCCATGATGGCTCTTTGTGCCATTCACAGGTCCAGTCCTCACCTTCAGATAAGCTCAGGACGCGTCTACATTGCATAATCAAACTTTTAAAAGTTCGAACGTCATATGGTCGACACCATATGATCGAACTTTTAAAAGTTTGAAAATGTAATAAAAAAATAAATAAACCAAAGAAAAAACTTACCTGAATGGTTTAAGTAGGGGGGCAAGCCCCCCATGGGGGGAGGTGGGGCAGCTCCCCCCACTCGCCCGCTTTTTAAATATAGCAACTCCGAGATTGTACTACAGTGCAGAAAAGGGAAATCTTCCTATTCCGCACTGTACGGAGATTTCCATTGAAACATTCAAACTTTTAAAAAGTTCGATCATATGATGTCGATCACATAACATTCTAACTTTTAAGAGTTCGACAATGTGATATAGACTCACTTAGGACCATATGCCTTCTTGTCTAGCTTGCCCACAGGATAGAAACTAATGGCCTTGCCTCTACAAGCTGCATATCATCCTGACTAGGAACGGTGGGGTGTTTCTGCTATGACCCTAAGCCTGTTTGGTGGCTGAACTAGCACTCACTTCACCAGCGAATATCCTACATACTCCTCATGACACAAAATGCTCTTCCACACCCACTTCTGAAGAGCTACCAAAACTGGTATGGATTGCCACGCTTATGTCCCTGTCATATAGCCAACTTCTTACATTTAAGCTTCTGTTTTTATGGTATCCAATGGACAAGCAAGGCCACCATCCTCTCACCCCACAGTGAGTGAAGCATCAATGCTACTCATTCTCACATTCTTCTATGTGCCTCATCCAGTGCCCAAGCCACTGGTCAAACATACAGAGTTAAGGCCTTATCTATACCATAGAGTCAGGGTTTCCTCTGTGCAGACTGTGGCGTGCATAATCAAGCCTGGAGGTCACAAAAGCACATAAAACCACACATGCACAGGCAGACACACAGAGAGGCACACAGACAGAGAAAACAAAAACTTACAAATCCTGGAAATGATCAATTGAGATGGCAGGGGTGAATACATCCAGCAATCCGATTACCTGTGGAAGCAGAGAAGAAATTCAAAAAAAAACTTAGACTAGAGAACAACTCTAAAATGACAGTTACCATTTACAAAGCAAGTGCAGATATTTTAATAGAACAGTCACAATATTATCTGTAAATCAAGGTAAACACAGTACACTCTGAAAAATGACTTCTAAAGTGTAATCCAATGTGTAACAGATATAGCTGTTTGAAATGAGACAACATAAGCAACTCTATCTAAACTTCTCTGAATCTTTACAACTACTCAGAGATTCCTTCCTGAAGGGATTACCAAACCATTTTACATAGGGGCTACTGGAGATATTAATCGAGTAAGGCTGTATGTAAAGGTGATGAAGAAGTCTGTTTGATCCGATTGATCCCACCCAGGTCAAGACGGAATTCTACGAACTATGCTCGCAACACTATATGGCTGGACCTCCACAGTTCTAGTGGTGCCACTGCTGGTAATACTACCAGAAAACCCATAAAATAAAATGTACAACATATATGGCCAACGCTGTCATAATCTGTCAATCTGGCATGAGGGCAGAATCGGAGCTCCATTCTTGTGTGCGATGGAGCCAGGGCACAGCTAGAGCCAAAGTCTTCTGTGCGATGGAGCCAGGGCACTGCTAGAGCTCCAGCCTTCTGTGTGATGGAGACAGGGCACAGCTAGAGCTCCAGCCTTCTGTGTGATGGAGACAGGGCACAGCTAGAGCTCCAGCCTTCTGTGCGATGGAGCCAGGGCTGTTAAGCTGTTTTAAATGCTTAAAATTACTGAACAGTGCCAGGGATAAGAGTTACCAGTTGTACACTAGTAAATAAAGAATAAAGAGGGTATAATTTATTACTACAAGGTTCTTCATCCCTTTCCCTCTAAACATAGTAAGCAGACAATATTTCCTTAGAGGAAGAGGCTTGCTTATCTGGTATTACAATCAATATTTTTGACAAATTAGCCATGGCATGCCTCTAAAATGTACAGATTTTCACAGACTGTCCATATTCTTTGTCTCATATTTAGGTCTGTTTCTTATAAAATTGCGTTTTTTTTTCTGGCAAATCATCGAGGGGTGAAATGAGGAAATAATGACAGACATCTGGATTTCTGACTTCATACCCTTCAAAAAATTCATGCCAATGCAAACCTGTTATTCTATGAATTTTCTAAGATTAAGAGGTGTCCTATTTTGGGGCCTTTGTCCCCTCATAACTGATAGCTTTGTCCAGATTTCTTGCTCTAAGTGGTTGACAGGTATGTACCATGGCATATGCCTTTGGTACATTCTATACAATTCCAGGGTCTGACATGAGTAAATAAGCTACCAGTATCTACCAAGTGACTTAATATGTGACCTGTCAGCTAAAGTTACTCTATCACTATTTTACATTTCTTTGTTTCTAATTTTTAATTTTGTTTCCTGAAGGTTTAAAAGTAAGTTCCGGGTTAGGGCCAGTTAGCAGGCTGAGTTGCATTCATTTAAGTGCAGAATTATTAAGTTTATATGAATTGTGGGAGGAGCTGAGAAGTAGCATTTTTTTATTTAAAGGTAAGCAGATATAAACATAGTTTAATCTGTGACTGCTAAAGGTGGTCTGTCATTATTTTGGATTTCTAGGTTTAGAGTTTGCACACTCAGTCTGTTTCCTGTCACTTGCTCTTATTTTAATGCAGTTTGTTTGCATTAAATTTGTTGTTTTAATCAGAGGTATAGCTAGCTGTTTTTGCACCCAATGTCATCCAAGTGGTGCCTCTCAAAAACCTCCTTTCTTCTTTTAAATTGTAGCAAGCAGTTGCTATAGTTTATACCACACATGGAGCGCTACAGCAAGCGGTTTTGACTGCAAATGCAATACTAACATTTACTTCTAAATTTCAGTATGAACTGAACTTAACAGTGATAGGGGATGTCATCATGCAGTTCCTAACAGTATGCACCTGGAGCAGCTGCCCCTTCACCTCACCCCAGCTATGCCACTGGTTTTAATTGAGAAAGCCCTCCTCCTAGATGGGTAAACCTTCAGTTACCCTCTTTTTCGCCAGGTTTCATCCCACTTGGTGCATACTGCAATACCTACAGCATTAACTCATTATTATAAGAGATCTGGGAACACAGGCTGACTGCAACCTCTCTTTTGACCACCACATTGCCACTGCGGTCAGAAAGTCCTATGTGGCACATCTCATTACTAAGGGTTTTGCATCCAGGAAAAAAGAGGACATTGTCTCCCTCAGGCCAATCACGGAGTACAATGCCCCATTTGGCATGAACCTCACTAAACACCTGCAACAACTGGAGAGGCTGCAAAAGTACCTAACAAAGAGGATCCTAGGTCTTAAAAATTTGTCCTATATGGACAGACTAAATAAACTCCAACTATTCTCTGTCTCATATCACCTACTTAGAGGCAATCTCTGCTTGACTTACAAAGCCATGTCTGACCAGCCCTGTCAGAAATGCTACATCTAAAGAAATCCCAATTCCTCAGCACCACATGCTTCAGAGACCTCAACCTCATTACCACAATCAACAGAACATGCTGGAGGGACAGGTTCATAACCCAGAGACTGCCCATGCTATGGAATAGACTTCCTCTACATGTCAAGCAGAGCACCTCACTGGCCCTCTTCAAGAGAAATCTTGATGAGTGGATGGGAAATAGAAAATTCACCCCATGGATCACTCCAGTGGCTTTACTCGACAGAGGCACTGGGAACTAAGGTCGGGTGGCACAATGCCACGGTAATCTTATGGGCTAGGCTTGTAAAGGCTCCAGGGCCATTAGCCTCATACACACCTATGAACCTATGTGCATATTGTAACCAAATAGTTATTCACCCAAGACCTGTAAACAGGAGGCAGAGCATAAGGATTTCATGGCACTTATTTGATTTGGATGCATAGGATCATAGGAGGTTACTAGGCTCCTGATCCAGAGTTTATTTCAGTCCTAGCCATACCATCCCACTGTAATACCATAGATACTCTAGTCAGTTCCCAGGACAGCATTTAATAATGACTGCCCATGTCCAGGAGGGTTGTGGGCACTATCCCCAGTAAGAATTCACAGTGCCCCATCCACTCATCCAGGTTCCTTTTGAACAGTGTCCTAGAGGTGCTCTGTTTCACATGAATTGGCAGCATATTCCAAAGGTGTGGAAGCCGCTGTGAGACAAATCTGCTCCTCCAGCAAGTCCTATTCAAGCCACAGGTCATATTTAGGTCCCTGAAATGGGTAGCTCTAGTCCTGTTTGATTTACGGATGTGCAGCAAATTCATTAGGTTTGTGTCAGAGATTGCTCTGTAAGCCAGGGATAAGTCTCCCCTAAGAAGTCTATATGATACTGCGTACAGCAACAGGGACTTTAGTCAGTCTGTGTATGGCACGTGCTGGAGTCCTTTGATCTTCTTAGTTAGAAACTTCTGATGTCTCTCCAATTGCTGTAGGTGATTTGTATGGCACATGCCAAAATGGGCATTACAGTGAATTAGGGACATTAGTGACGGGTATAAAGGGATTATAACCTCCTTTGCTGTAGAGGCGATGCTTTTGCTAATCAAGTGTGCTATGTAGAAAGCCTTCCTTACTACAGTAAACACATGATGGTCAAAGTTAAGGTCGCAATGTACTTGTGATGCCAGATCTCTTACCACTTCATAGGTACATAGGGTATTGTTGTTAATTTGATAGTGTGAAGAGATTTTGTTTTTACCAAAAGGAATGATGATGCATTTCTTTGCATTCTGTTTGAGACCATGACTAACACACTAGTGGTCTGCATAAAACCCTCGTGAAGTATACTGGCATAATTTGGGGATTCAATAATTGCACTCACTTTGCAGTTGTCTGCAAACTTGGTCAGCCACAGCCCCTTAGTTTTGGCCTAAACGTCTGAGAAGTATATACCAAACAGTAGGGGGCCCAGCACTGACTCTTGTGGCACTCCGGTGGTGACAGGTCTGCTGGTTGATGTGGAGTCACCCACTATGACAGTGTGGGATAAGTGTGTGAGCCAGTTGGCAACCCATCTTACGACAGAAGGGTTTACATTCAGTTTGCTAAATTTATTGGTAATGTCAGAGTGTGGAATTGTGTCAAAGACCTTTGCCAAATCTAGGAATGTGTCTGCACAGATTTGCCCTCGTCAATGGCCCTGGTCACATTTTCGAAGAAATCCACCAGGTTTAACAGGTAGGATCTGCCCAAATTAGGTCAGATCCAGGGTTTGGAGGTCACCTGTGCCTATTTATGAGGTCCACGATGATATGTTCCATGGCTTTACAGATGAGGCTGGTTAGACTTATGGGTCAATAATTCTCTGGGTCTGTTGCCAAGCATAAGAAGAGGACTTAGAAATGGCAAGAATGAAAGAGCAGGACTGTTTTGTTCATGGGTACGATTTTTTTTTTTTTGAAAATTTTTAAATATAGACAGGGTAAGATGAGAATAAGAAAGGGGGACTTCTGGTATGGTGACTCACATCTAAACAGCTAAAAATAGCTCACCTGATCCGAGATTTCTCAAAATATTGCAAAATGCCAGTGAAATTCATATTAAAATTGTATTTGTTGGTAGAGGAAGCTTTTGCATGCATAAAGAGCAAAGGCAAAAAGAACAGGCAAGAAAAACTTTTAAAAAACTGGAAAGAAGCTATGTATGTAGGTGGAGAAACTGCATGACAACTCCATGGCAATGGAGGTAGACAGGCTGCAATCGGATGAAAAAGCAGATTACCAATTAACCATGGATGAAAAAATTAATAGATTGCATTAAGTGTTTAAGGTAAGTGGGACTTTAAAAGAGTAAGAAGTACATAAAAATAACAATAGAAAATAAGAAATAGTGCAAGCAGTGACAAAAAAATTAAATGATATAGTACTGCTACAAAAGGAAATTTAGAAATGAAAGGAAGGTTGTTCAAGTAGGAGATAATGCAAGAAGAGATGAGAATGAAGCCGGATGAACTAGAAGATAGTTTCTGAAGGCATACCCCCATACTTGTAAAAATGTTTCTTATCCAAAAAAGACCTGCTGCCTGACAACAACTACCTACTTGTTTCATGGGGAAGACATGATCAAAGTAAAAAATGAGCAGCAAACAAGAAACAAGCTCAAGATAAATTACTGAAAGGATTACTGCACAGGTTATGGACCACACATGATGGACTGACATTCTGTTTAGTTTACGGGTAAAGCCTGCAAAGATAACAGCAAGTCTCCAACAAATGTAATGAGCTTCTGAAAATACTGTAATCATGTCCTTTATTACAAATACTGTCATATGCATTTCAATACCCAAGCCTTATACGTTATCTAGTTATGTACATATTCTCTGCATGGCAATAAGAAAAAGGCTTACAATGTTGGCAATTCTTTAACGGTATGCTTATTAAAGCTTACTTGCGTCTTACAATCTCCGACAAGCTTGCCTGATCATCATTAAAGCATTGCTACTTAAACAAAGAGCAACAGGGCACTGCGACAACATGCATTTTCTGAACAATAAGAAGCATAAATCAACAGTATAAAAATATGACAGAAAACCAGAACATTCTGCAAAACCAAGGACAGATGAAAAGCCACTGTCGTACTTGCGTCTACCTTGGATGGGGGAATACTCTGCACACTTACACTGCATAACTGCTCCTTGCTTTGCTTGGACACATCCAGAGTCACTACATGGGGGAGTGGGGTGCAACAAGTATATCACAATCTGATATGTCTCTGGCTGACGGTGATGGCTCTGACACTCATACCTCTCAACCTCAGAGCAAGAAATCTGGACAAAGCCATACATAGAAGTGGGACAAAGGCCCAAAAATAAGGACAATTTTTAAATACTGCTCTTATAAACTTAGAAAGATAATAGAATAGTAGTAGGTCTTGCATTAGTATGAATTTTCTGAAGAGTATGGAATCTGAAACTCAAATGTCTGCCATTATTTTCTAACTTCAGTCTTTAATGATTTGCCACTAATTTGCCAGAAAAACACAATTTTATGAAAACGGAGCAAAAATGTGATGCAAAAATATAAAATTGCCACACAATATAGCTGGGAACCTGTCAAAGAAGGGACACCTTTTTAATATTAGTACTGTTAACTTGAGCAGCTGACAAATAAGAGAATCTACATACATTTCTGAAATAAAAGTAATCTATGACTCTGATCATTACAGTTATTTATAATTGTAAACCATCCACGTTACTTTCCAAAACTGCCATTTTGCAGAGGGATTATTAGGGGGAGAGCAACATTTTGAGCCATATCTGTCTCTCCAGCATGTTCTGTTTAAATCACAGACAAAATTCAGGTACTTAGACATTGTACTTCTGGTACTGTTTCACTTACGAATATGCAGGAGATTCACAAGCATAGGTCTTATGGATGCCTTGTAAGGGAAAAGAAACTTACTGGTGCTCATGCCAAGTCAGTTTTCAATGTACAACTGTTTTGTTTAGCAAACAGCAATCAGTATTTGTGCTGTAGAATTTGACAGCAGTGTTAGTAGCAGAAGCAGTAGCATACCTGCCTTTGGTGCAGAGGCAATCAGTATTTGTGCTGTAGAATTTGACAGCAGTGTTAGTTGCAGAAGAGATAGCATACCTGCCTTTGGTGCAGAAGGCTGTGGGTTCTGCTCACACACTATGTGGATGGATGGCTGATACTGCAGTGCACAGTAAGGGGTTTGGGGGGGGGGGGTGCTGCACTCCTGAGTGCGTCCTCCTTTGGATGAGATGCCTAACAACTATGAACTTGTCGGTTTGCCAGCCATTCCCTACTGCAATAATACCAGCTTAACGATTTTTTTTTAATGTAACATAGGCAATTAATACTTCAAGGGCAGCAGGCACTGAATTTGTAGATGAAACAGTGAAATGTGAAGTTGCTTGCCAGTAGCAACCTCTTCATTACTTACATATCTCCTTAATGTGGAATTATTCAGATGACTTTTACTTCTACAGAGATTGTGCATATTGACTGATATGGGTGGACTGCAATAATATAAGTTTGAGTGGCCTTTTATGGTTTAAATGTTCTGAAATGGGTAGTTTTTTCATTATTGATACATACATTTTGCTTCATTCCTTACCCGAAAAATGTTCAACACTACCAGTTTAAAAGAAATTAACAAATGGTGCTGTTTTACACACGGAATATAATTTAATATGATTTAAAACCATCAGGAAGATAAATCAAAGAACACATGCATGTATGCATGGTCCTAAAAATGTTTGCAAGGTGCCTATGATTTGAAAACAGCCCAAACGTAAAACGTTACCTGCCACTGGCCAGATGCATTTTCTTTGAATATGGGTTTCAATGCCATTTCAATGAATGCGAGTTTCATGGGCTGAGAAGTTTACCGTTCATGCTAAGTCTATTTTCACTGAGACATTTTTTTAAACAAGAAACATCTTCATTAAATTATCATGTATGACATAGCAAATCTTACATTTACATAAATGAAAATAAACCATACAAACACAATTTCTATTAATCTGCAGTGGTGGTGCTGCGGTAGCGTTGTCGCCTCACAGTATGATGCTGTCCGGTTCGATTCTCAGCTAGAGTGTCTTCTGCGTGGAGACATGCGTGAATGGGCATACCTTCATTGAAGGTTGTGCGTCAGGGCTGGCAACTCAGCACGTAATAATCTACTGCCAATCATTAGTGGACCGGAGTTCTGCTGTGGCAACACCTAACCAGGAAAAGCCGAAAGACACAACAACAACAACCAACACAATTTCTGTCGCAAACATTATACATTACAAACCATGCTGACACAACTATAGCTGCAAAACTATGCATCAGTTATAATATATCCAGTCACTGTCGGTCTACAATTACATATCTCATTCAATTCCTGCCTTTTTTAAACTTCATTCCTCTTCTACACGTATTATTCCCACATTTCCCATATTCCTATGCAATTTGCTCCTAACCTTTTCTAAAGATCCCAGTTCCAGTTGTTTTATCAGTTACTATCTTCACTATTTATAGCAAAATTGGTTTAGACTACGATTTCCATTTTCTAGTAATTCTCTTTTTGTCAGCCATCATAATTACACTCAGCAAGGCTCACCCAGTAGAATCTTTACAGTCTGCCAACTCCTTACACTCAGAAAATGTGTTCCCAGTTACCTCTTTCTTACCTATCACACCTACAACATTTGCTGTCTACCTGAGGAAAATTCTTTGGAGTCTACTTACGGTATAAAAATACATATGTAAACACTACCAAGCAAAAATCCTAAATCTAGACTGTTGCATATTTGGGAGAAATACATATATTCCCCCGTTGTTTCTTTGTGAATTGTTTATCCAATCTCCCTTACTAATCCTTTCTAACCTCCTCCAATTAAATCTTATAGCTATCATGCACTATTTTATATGTTCTACTAATAAATCCTTTTTTAATGGCAACTTCTAGTCTAGATTCTACTAAAAATTCTACCACTGCTGGTCTTTCGTTTAAGACCCCCTATTTCTTTCTCTTTGCCTATAATCTGATATCAATCATTGATAGGGAAGCCAATCCCGAACCTGCAATCCAAATAAGTTTTGGCTTCTTCCCATTCTATTACCTTTTCCTCTCTAGTCATTTACCTTCAATACCTTGGTTCCTTTGCCAGTTTTCTCCAATAAATTCCTGCTCTCACTTGCCTATTGTCTGTATCTCTAATTGCAGTCATCCCTACCGGCAGAATCTCCTTTCTCCACTCCCATGTTGGCTTAGCTCTTAAAATACTTTCTGCCACTTTATGAATATAATAGCAATATTCTGCATGATTATTGTAATTCTCCTTAAAGGTCTGCATCCAAAATCCCAGTCTCTCCTCCTTTCTTGAGCTTCTCCTGTTTTATCATCTCTTTCCACTTTGAACTATAGGTTCCTAGGTATGTACTAGGCTAAAGGCCCTGGAGCCTTTACAAGACTAGCCCGTAAGATTACCCTGGCATCATGCCACCCAACCTTAGTTCCTAGTGCCTCTGTCGAGTAAAGCCACTGGAGTGATCCCCAGGGTGAATTTTCTATTTTCCATCCACTCATCAAGATTTCTCTTGAAGAGGGCCAGTGAGGTGCTCCGTTTGACATGTATGGGAAGTCTATTCCATAGCATGTGCAGTCTCTGGGTTATGAACCTTTCTCTCCAGTATGTTCTGTTGATTGCCGTAATGAAGTTACGGTTTCTAGAGCATGTGGTGCAGAGGAATTGGGATTTCTTTAGATGTAGCATTTCTAACAGAGCTGGGTCAGATATGGCTTTGTAAGTCAAGCAGAGATCGCCTCTAAGTAGGCGATATGAGAGAGAGAATAGATGGAGTTTTTTTTTAGTCTGTACAAAAGGCCTAGGATCCTCTTTGTGAGGTACTTTTGTGGCCTCTCCAGATGTTGCAGGTGTCTAGTGAGGTACATGCCAAATGGGACATTATATTCAATGATTGGCCTAATGAGGGAAGAGCAGAGAGACAATGACCTCTTTCTTTCTGGATGCAAAAACCCTCAGTAATGATATGTTCCAAATAGGACTTTCTGACCACAGTGGCAATGTGGTGGTCAAAAGAGAAGTTGCTGTCAACCTGTGTTCCCAGATTTCTTATAACGCCTTTTGTGTTCAGTGGACTACCATCGATGTGGTAATTCATGGGAACCGGGTTTTTCCCAAAGGGGATGATGACACATTTTTTGGCATTGAGCTTAAAGCCATGGTTCTGGCACCAGTCGTTAGTCTCAGTGAGGCCTTTCTGTGGGATTTCAACATCACTTGGGGAGTTAATAATAGCTCCAACCTGCAATCATCTGTGAACTTTGTCAGCCAGAGTCCCTTCGTGTTGGCCTGGACTTCAGAGAAGTAGATACCAAACAGGAGAGGGCCCAGGACCGAACCCTGTGGGACTCCACTCGTGACTGGTCAGCAGTCCGACTTGGAGTCAGCTACTTTCACACTGTGGGTTCTCTGAGCCAGTTTGCAACCCACCTAGTGATATAGGGGTTGATGCCTAGCTTAGTGAGTTTTTCTATGATTCCTGAGTGGAGAATGGTATCAAAGGCCTTGTCCAGATCAAGGTAGGCTATATGAATGAACCCTGTGGGACTCCACTCATGACTGGTCAGCAGTCCGACTTGGAGTCAGCTACTTTCACACTGTGGGTTCTCTGAGCCAGTTTGCAACCCACCTAGTGATATAGGGGTTGATGCCTAGCTTAGTGAGTTTTTCTATGATTCCTGAGTGGAGAATGGTATCAAAGGCCTTGTCCAGATCAAGGTAGGCTATATGAATGAACCACCTTGCCTTAATCCACAGCTCTGGTGACTGACTCAGAAAAGTCGACCAAGTTAAGCAGGCATGATCTACCCTTCAAAAAACCAAACTGTGCGAGATCCAGAGTTTGGAGACTCCCTATATCTTTGTTTATTAGGTACATGATGATGGGTTCCATAGCTTAGCATATCAGTCTCATCAGGCTAATGGGGCGATAGTTACCAGGGTCTGTAGTTGCTCCTCCTTTGTGGAGAGGGATGACTGTAGCAGTGTGCCATTCGGTAGGGACAAAGCCTGAGGTGATGCTGTGACTGAACAGGGCACACAGGTGAGGTGCCAGCTGACTCTGTAGCTCATGTAGAACACAGCCAGGGATATTTGTCAGGACGCATAGAAGCTGTATTCTTGGCCTTAGACAGTGCTGTTTTAACCTGGGCAGCAGTAATACTGGGTGCCTGGCAATCTACTGGTAATACGATTGGTTCTTTGCGGGACGGGAAGGGGGGGTAAAGTTGGCACTGAATCTGTCGGCCAGTACATTGGCAATATCTGTTGGCTCGGCATAGGAGGTGCCATTGTCCAGTAGCTCAAAGCAAATCTGGGTATTGCCGTGGAGATTCTTTACATAACTATAGAAGGCCTTGTGGTTGTCTTTACTATCTGCTGCAATTCTGTTTTCATAGCTAGCTTTACAGGATTTGATGAGGGATCTCAACTTTTTGTTGAGGCTGATAAGGGAGTTTTTCCAGTCTGGGGACTTCACCTTATTCCACATCAGTTTCCTCCTCCTGTTGTTTATGGCAGGGGACCACCAGATTGGCTTCCTTTTTTGGAAGAGAGCATCTTGGTTCCAGTGCATTGGCGTACGATTCGGTGGTCATGGAACTATTTTCCATTTGTATGGGTGCCGTGAAGTTAGCCACCTCTGTTTTTAGGAGCCCAAAGTTAGCTTTGGAGAAGTTTTTCATGGCGATTACCTTTGTGTGTGTGTGTGTGTGTGTGGGTGGGGGGGGTGGATTTCCAAGGTGATTAGTTTGTGGTCGGATCTAGCCAGGGAGGAGTTGACTACTGGTGTAGAGCAAAGGTCACACATGTTAGTAATGATCAGGTCAAGGATGTTGCTACCTCTAGTGGGGGTAAGAATGAGCTGGTCAAGGGCATTGGAATTAATGAATTCCAGGAAACGTTGGGCAAGTGTATTGGTACATGAGTAGTTTTCCCAGTTAATGGAGGGGTAGCTGAAGTTCCCCAGTGCGAGTGTGTTAGGTTGGACCCTAATATTCTCCAGGGTGCTTAGGAACATGGAGTACGAGTCTTGGGACATGGTTGGGGACCTATAGCAGGCTACGACCTGAATCTGTCTTATCCAATGTTAGCTGCACCTGAAGTATCTCTGATGCATTATGTTGGGCTACCAGTCTGGAGGTGTGCACATCCTTTATGAATATGGAAACACCACCGCCTTTGGAGCTTCGGTTCAAGTTCTGGGGCTGAAAGGTGTGAAACAAATTATAGCCTGGTAGTGCAGGGGTGCTTTCTGATGCCTTAAACCAGGTCTCTGTTACAGCACAAATGTCGATGGTCTCCATTTTAAGGAGTGCTTCGAACGAGTGCATTTTGAGATTTAGACAGGAGCAGCATGACCCTCAGACTGCATTTGTTTGTAGCTGTTACAATGGTAATTTGGTTTTGGAACACAGCCTAAAAAAGGCACTATAGGGGTGGCAAGAGCCATGACCAGTATCCGGAAGCCCAGGGGTGACAGATGCAGACCATCTCTGGCAAAAACATTGAGGTCCATCAATCATGTCATCCCAGGCAGACAGATACTGCAGCCCCTTAGAATGACACCAGAAACTTAGTCAATTGTTGAAATCAATAATTTTCTGCTTGTATTGTGGTATCATTCTGGGTGATGGTAGGATGCTGCTCAGGGCTAGGGTCATACCTACCTGGGCTACATAATCCGAGAGTTCCTCCAGGTGTCTCTTCATGCAGTCCAGGGAGATATGTCTCAGGTCATTCACACCCACACGTACAATGACAGAGTCATATTTGTACCTGTTGTTGAGGAACTTGAGTGCGTGTGTCATGTGGCATATCCTGGCACCTGACAGGCAGCAGACTGTTACTTTCTCCTTGTTCAACCTAGTAAGTGGGACATCAGTGTGCCTCACTATCGAGTCACCTATCACTAGTGTACCAGACTAGAGAGACCCAACAAGGGCACGCAGTGATGCCACAAAATAAAAAACGAAAAGTGCAAACTTTAAAACCACTTTATTACCACCAGAAAGTGGAATAAATTAATTAATTCTCTCAGAAACTAAGCGCTTTAACCAACCTCTTTGGCTTCATCAGAGTTAATGAGAGCAGATCACATCAACAAATAAATATACATTTGAATTTTACATCAACCAATCATTATTCCACACCAATCTCATATCCATGCATAATTCATGAATGACATCACAATACCCTCCCACCTATATTTAAATAAACATTCACACATCCTGAGATACATAAAATACTACCTATAAAATACATATAATTATAAATAATTCTTAAATACATTCTGCCTTTTGTCTAAGAATGGGCATAATAGATATATCGTCACTGAGACCTGGGGCTGTGGTTGCATTTAGCCTTACTTGTTGTCACGGAGACCTGGGGATGAGGTTGCATTTAGCCTTACTTGCCAACAATATTCTTTTTCTTCCACCCTCAGTCTATCATTTCCACCTCTATCATTAGCACTAATTTTATCTATAACAAAAAAGATGATTTTTTTTTTAATTCTGACAACTTTTGCTATGCACATATAGAGCATTATGTTCATCTTTACTCTTTATAGCTCTAATGTGTTCTGATATTCTGTCCTTTAATCTACTGACAGTTTTGCCCACATAGAAGCCTGAACATACCATGCACGTTGCAATGCAAACCACCATTGATATGTGTTACAACAGCATCTACCTGGGCATGCTATTGTTCTCTCAAATCCAGAAACAGAAGCATAGGGCCCGTCATTAATAAATTTACAATTTCTGCACATCCCACAATTGTACATTAAGGATTTATGTTTTTGTACTTTTGATTTTTCTAAAAGATTTTTTATATTTTTCCCCTTACTAAAGGCCACTTTAGGAAACCTTCCTACCTTTTTTATTATCCTCAGAAATACACAAAAGCCACATCCTATTTATTGTCTCAGTAACATCAGATGCTTGATTATTGTACCTCAATATAAGTACCCGCCTTTCTAACTTTTGTTTTTGTTCTTGCCCTTTAAAGTCATTTCCCCATAAAATAGGTGGAAACCTTGTATTTCTACTATTTATTACTTCATTCCGTATTTTAGGAGCAATTTCAGAGGGTGCCCCCCTCTCGAGGAACATCCCTATTAATTTATACATCTCATCTTGATATAAGCCAGTGCATTTCTTTGTGCCGGTCCCAAGCCCGGATAAATGGGGAGGGTTGCGTCAGGAAGGGCATCCGGCATAACATTTTTGCCAAATCATACATGCAGATAACAGTACAGAAATACATACCGGATCGGACGAGGCCCCGGTTAACAACAACCGCCACCAGTACTGTTGACCAGCAGGGTGCTGGCGGAAATTGGGCTACTGTTGGCCGAAGGAGGAGAAGAGGGGGAAGGCATGCCTGAAGGCAGGACTGTGATATTGAGGGTCGGAACTTTGAATGTTGGCAGTATGACTGGTATAGGGAGAAAGCTAGCTGATATGATGGACCGAAGGAAGGTTGGTATATTGTGTGTGCAAGAGACCAGATGGAAGGGGAGCAAGGCTAGGTGCATTGGAGGTGGTTTCAAATTCTTTTATCATGGTGTGGATGGGAGGAGAAATGGCGTAGGCATTATCCTGAAGGAACAGTATGCTAAGAGTGTTTTGGAGGTGAAGAGAGTGTTGGATAGAGTGATGTTTATGAAGCTGGAAATTGATGGTGTAATGATGAATGTTGTTAGTGCATATGCTCCACAAGTTGGGTGTGCGATGGATGAGAAAGAAAAATTTTGCAGTGAGTTTAATGAAGTGGTGATGACTGTACCCAAGGGTGAGAGACTGGTGATTGAAGCAGATTTCAATGGGCATGTTGGTGAAGGGAACAGAGGGGATGAGGAAGTGATGGGTAGGTATGGTGTTAAGCAAAGGAATGCAGAAGGTCAGATGGTAGTGGATTTTGCAAAAAGGATGGACATGGCTGTGATGAATATGTATTTTAACAAGAGGGAGGAGCATAGGGTGACATACAAGAGTGGAGGAAGATGCACACAGGTGGATTATATCTTATGTAGGAGGGCCAGTCTGAAGGAGATTGGAGACTGTAAAGTGGTGGCAGGGGAAGGTGTAGTTAGGCAGCATAGGATGGTGGTTTGTAGGATGACATTGGTGATCAAGAAGAGGAGGATGAGTGTGAGGGCAGCACCAAGGATCAAATGGTGGAAATTGAAAAAGGGTAATTGTGAGGTGATGTTCAGGGAAGAGTTAAGACAGGCATTGCATGGCAGTGAAGAGTTACCGAATAGCTGGGTAACTACAGCAGAGTTAGTAAGAGAGATGGCTAGAAAGGTGCTTGGTGTGACATCTGGAAAGAGGAAGGAGGACAAGGAGACCTGGTGGTGGAATGAAGAAGTACAGGAGAGTATACAGAGAAAGAGGTTGGCGAAGAAGAAGTGGGATTGTCAAAGAGATGAAGAAAGTGGACAAGAGTATAAGGAGATGAGGTGCATGGCAAAGAGAGAGGTGGCGAAGCTAAGGATAAGGCGTATGAAGAGTTGTATAAAAGGTTGGACACTAAGGAGGGAGAAAAGGACCTGTACCGATTGGCTAGACAGAGGGACCGAGCTAGTAAAGATGTGCAGCAGGTAAGGGTGATAAAGGATAATGAGGGAAACATACTCACAAGCGAGGAGAGTGTGTGAGCAGATGGAAAGAGTACTTTGAGGGATTGATGAATGAAGAGACTGAGAGGGAGAGAAGGTTGGATGATGTGCAGATAGTGAATCATGAAGTGCAGTGGATTAGCAAGGAGGAAGTAAGGACAGCTATGAAGAGGATGAAGAACAGAAAGGCTGTTGGTCCAAATGACATACCTGTGGAAGCATGGAGGTGTTTAGGTGAAATGGCAGTGGAGTTTTTTAACTAGATTGTTTAATGAAATCTTGGAAAGTGAGAGGATGCCTGAGGAATGGAGAAAAAGTGTTTTGGTACAGATTTTTAAGAATAAGGGTGATGTGCAGAGCTGTAGTAACTAGAGGGATTAAACTGATCAGTCACAGCATGAAGTTATGGGAAAGAGTAGTGGAAGCTAGGTTAAGAAGGGAGGTGATGATTAGTGATCAGCAGTATGGTTTTATGCCGGGAAAGAGCACTACAGATGCGATGTTTGCTCTGAGAGTGTTGATTGAGAAGTACAGAGAAGGTCAGAAGGAGTTGCATTGTGTCTTTGTGATTTTAGAGAAAGCAAATGACAGGGTGCGTAGAGAGGAGTTGTATTGTATGAGGAAGTCTGGAGTGTCAGAGAAGTATGTAAGAGTGGTACAGGATATGTACGAGGGTAGTGTGACAGCGGTGAGGTCTGTGGTGGGAGTGACGGATGCATTTAAGGTGGAGGTGGGATTACAGTAAGGATCAGCTCTGAGCCCTTTCTTATTTGCAATGGTGATGGACAGGTTGACAGACAAGATCAGACAGGAGTCCCCGTGGACTATGATGTTTGCAGATTACATTGTGATCTGTAGTGAGGGTAGGGAACAGGTGGAGGAGACCCTGGAGAGGTGTAGATATGCTCTAGGGAGAAGAGGAATGAAGGTCAGCAGGACTAAGACAGAATATATGTGTGTGAATGAGGGAAGATAGAGGAATGGTGAGGGTGCAGGGAGTAGAGGTGGCGAAGGTGGATGAGTTTAAGTACTTGGGATCAACAGTTCAAAGTAATGGTGTGTGTGGAAGAGAGGTGAAGAAGAGAGTACAGGCAGGATGGAGTGGATGGAGAAGAGTGACAGAAGTGATTTGTAACAGACGAGTACCAGTAAGAGTGAAAGGGAAGGTCTACAAGAGGGTAGTGAGACCAGCTATGTTATATGGGTTGGAGACAGAGGCATTGACAAAAAGGCAGGAGTCAGAGCTTGATGTGGCAGAGCTGAAGATGTTACGATTTGCACTGGGTGTGACACGGATGGACAGGATTAGGAATAAGTATATCAGAGGGTCAGCCCAGGTTGGAAGGTTTGGAGACAAAGCCAGAGAGGCAAGATTACGTTGGTTTGGACATGTGCTGAGGAGGGATGCAGAGTATATATTGGAAAAAAGATGCTAAGGATGAAGCCGCCAGGTAACAGGAAAAGAGGAAGGCCTAAGATAAAGTTTATGGATGTGGTGAGAGAGGATATGCAGGTGGTTGGTGTGACAGAGCAAGATGCAGAGGACAGTAAGAAATGGAAACATTTGATCTGCAGTGGCAACCCCTAACGGGAGCAGCCGAAAGAAGAAGAAGAATCTTGATACAACTCATCATCACTCACTAGCTGAGGCAATCTAACCATCTGGCCTTTTACTGCACTTTTTTTCTGAAAGAAAGGGTGACAACTCTCAAAATGTAACAGGGAGTTACTGTAAGTCTCCATTCTATATAGATTGCTCTGTAGGCCCACCTCTGTCCTCTGTTTTTCTTATTTTAATATCCAAAAAATTCACCATGTTAGCATAACAATGACTAGTAAATCTAAAAAAGGGGGTAGTTTGATTCAAATATTCAACAAATGTATATGCATTATTTTCACTTCCATTCCAAAGGATAAGAATATCATCCAAGAATCTGTTGTATAACTTAATTTTATCCTTAAATGCAGACTGAAAAATAAACAAATCTTCCCAGTAGTATAATACCAAATTGGCAAAACCTGGAGCACATCTAGCTCCCATAGCAACTCCAGACTTCTGATGAAAAAGTTCACCTTCAAATAAAATAAAATTATTTTTTAGTACAATTTCCATCAGGTCCATCAAGACATTGATTTTTGTCATTTCTAATTTCCTACTTTTGTATAAACTTTCCCTAAAGTAAACCAATACTTCACCATGTGGGATGGTAGTATACAAGTTTTCTATATCAGTAGTAAGAAATGAAAATTCTTCAGTCATATTCACATGTTTTAAATGTTCTAAACAATGTCATGAATCTCTAAGGATATATGCTATATCCCTTATAACTTCCTTGGTCCCCAAGTCCACATATGCATCTAGGGGTTCAGTCTTTGAACCTGCTGCTGCAACAATTGGTCTAAACGGGGGATTATACAGATTTTTGTGGATCTTGGGGATACCAGGAATTCTTGGGTAATCTACTTTAAGGAAATTGAACTCTTTCTCATTAATTACCCCCTGGAAAAGTGCATCCATCAAATATAAATCAATTTTATTATAGGCAATATATACTTCATTCCTTGGTATATTAATATATACACTTGTATCACTTAACAGTTGTTGCATCTTCGAAATATAATCAATTTGAGTCACGATCACTGACCCCCCCACACACACACACCTTTATCGGGCTTCATTATTATTCTAAGTTCTCCATTGTTCACTAACTCAAATAAAACACTTCTTTCTTCTGAACTTAAATTGTCAACACCATTATTTTTTGTTTTTAAAACATTCCTTAATTCATTTGCACATTTTCTTTCAAACATGTTAATCTCATTATTACTTGGGGGTAAAAATGTACTTCCCCCAACACAAACATCTTTTGGGATTGCAGTCACTTCATTTTTATCTAAAAAATGCATTTTCAAATTCAACCTTCTTGTATAGAACTTTAAATTGGTAAATAAATCAACAATGTCCAGTCTAAATGAAGGGACAAAAGAAATACCTTCACTTAGTACTTTATGATGTATTTCATCAACAACTCCTGAAAAGTTATAGATGGCAAAACCATTTTTGTTACAATATCACATTGCATATTTTTGGAATTGTAATCAGCATCAATTAGTTCTTCACTTATATTTTCAGCGTTTACACTGTTTTCACATACACAAACTGCATTGTTAAATGGGTCCAATTGGCCCTCATAACCAGGCCTTACATATAACTTATCGCCTTCATTTACCACAGAGGTATCAATTAATACCTCATGTTCCTTTTCCATTGTTTGCTCTTGTTGTAATGTTCTTGGGGCTGATAGTAAGTTCCATATTGTTGATTCTTGTAGTTCTGTTCGTTTCTGTTTAAAAGTCTCTCGGACCTCCTCAGTTGTTGTGGAGCGTTTAAAAATATCACCCTGGTTGTTTTCCGCTCTTGTATCTGTTACTGGGGCTCGTTCCCCTTCATTAACATATATATTAGTCCCATTACCAACAATCTTTCCTACATGGTAGGCCCTTTTGTTTTTATAATCATTTAAATCATGGGCCAGTTTTTTAGATTTCATCTCCACATTTTTTCATAACAAATTTGTCAATATTATTAATAACTTTCCGATAAATGTTTAAGTGATCATTAAACAATAAATCAATAACAATTGCCGGATTCATGCTAAGTTCTTTTCCCAACATTTTTAACTTACTTGAGTTGTTCTTGATGATATCTAACATGGAAAGACCAGTTTTATTAAATAAAAAAAGTACAGTTTTGTACCTACCATAAATGTAGATGTTCGAAGATCCACATTGCTGCAGTCCTTACACTTGGGTAGTCCGCTGTCCTCGGTCGGCCCGAATATCAAAGTATAAGGCTGACGTCGGTCAAGGCGCATTAGACTGACATCAGGACATCAGGGTACAAATGCGCATGACCGACGTCATATCCTCAGTCTTTTCTTGCCCCAGATGTCAGAAGACCCTAAAAAGAAAGGTCAAAACCAAAAGACAGCAAACAACCAACCAACCACCCTTGCACTAACAATATGTACAATATATACAATATACACAATATTTACAACCCAACCCACACAACCGCCTCTAACTACAGAGGGAAGGAGGGAGGTAAATTGGACTGCAGCAATGTGGATCTTGAACATCTACATTTATGGTAGGTACAAAACTGTACTATGTTCTTCATCTCACATTGCTGCAGTCCTTACACTTGGGTAGAATCCCAAAGCAGAGGAAAGGGAGGATGGCAAAACTATAAAGAAGCAGGAGCTGCCAAAATGCCCTGTAAAATAGCAGTGGCAAAACCAGCCCTAGATTTAGAGTAAAGTGGAAGGTGATAATGCTTAGAGAAAGTATGCACTGAACTCCAAGTAGCTGCCTCCAAAATATCTTTAGTTGCCACCCCCCTTAAAAAAGCTGTCAAAGTGGCAGTAGCCCTAGTGGAATGAGGCCTAATCCCAGCTGGAACCTCCTTGCCATGATGGGAATAACAGAAAGCAATGCAAAACCCAATCCACTTAGAAATAGTTTGTTTTGACACAGGCTTGCCCTGAGAACCCAAAGCAAAAGAAACAAACAACTGCTGAGACTGCCTGAACCCTTTAGTTCTGTCCAAATAATATCGCAACTGCCTGTGTACATCTAAAGTATGCAAAATCTTCTCCCCTTTATTTTGGGGATTTGCATAAAAAGTAGGCAAATGAATAGTTTGGTTTAAAGCCACACTAGAAACCACTTTAGGCATAAAGGAAGGATTAGTACGTAAAGATACCCTATCCTTATGGAAAATTAAGAAAGGCTCAACCGCCATAAGGGCCTGCAACTCAGAAACCCTTCTTGCAGAGGTAATAGCCAACAAAAAAGCAGTCTTCCATGATAAAAATTTCAACTCGGTAGTAGCTACAGGCTCAAAAGGTTGTAGAGTGAGTTTCTCCAACACAAAATTGAGATCCCAAGCAGGAGTAGGAGCTCTTCGTGGGGGTCTTATATTCTTTGCCCCTCTAAGAAATTGCTTGAACAAAGGATGAGAAAACAATGGTGGGTCACAATCATAGTGAGCCAAAATTGCTGCAGCATGAACCTTAATAGAAGAGAAGGACAAACCTTTGTCCAGTAACTCAGTAAGATATTGAAGAGCCACACTTAAATTAGGCTCAGAAACATCAAAATCCTTTGCTGCACTCCAAAATAAAAATCTCTTCCATTTATCTGCGTACACTTTCCTTGTACTAGGCCTTCTAGCTTCCAAAATAACATTCAAAACTTGCTGTGGAAGTGGAGGCCCACTATGGTTCAAAACAGAATATGCCAAGCTGTTAGGTGCAGAGAGTGAAGCTTGACATTGAGCAAATGACTGTCCTCCTGAGACAACAGGTGTGGAATCAAAGGCAAAGGCCATGGAGGCTCCGTACCAGGCTTCTCAGTAATGGGTACCAATGCTGTCGAGGCCAATCTGGAGCTATCAAAATCATCCTTGGCTTGTCCTGTCTGGCCTTTAGTAGTACCTTTGGGAGGAGAGGCAGAGGTGGAAAGGCATACACATGAAGATTGCTCCAATTGAAAGAAAGAGCATCCACTTTCCAAGCTGTGGGATGAAACCTTTTGTGCAAAACTTTGGCAGCTGGTGGTTTAGTGGAGAAGCGAACAGATCTATGTCTGGAGTTCCCCATGACACTGTCAATTTCTGAAATACATGAGGATCCAATTTCCACTCGTGGGGATCCATAATTTGTCTGCTCAACACATCTGCTAAGGAGTTCTGTGCTCCGGCAGAAACCTTGCCTGAAGATTTAGCTGTAAACTGAGAGCAGTCTCCCACAAAATCATTGCTTGCCTGCATAGAGGATAAGAATGTGTTCCGCCTTGCTTGTTGATGTACCACATGACAGTGGTGTTGTCTGTTAGAATCAACACCTGCCCTGGAAGAAGTAAATCCTTGAAAGCTATTAATGCAAACTGGACTGCTAACATCTCTTTCAAGTTGATATGTAGATGTTGTAGTCTGGCAGGCCACTTGTCTTGTATCCACTTTCCATTCAGATGAGCTCCCCAAGCTTTGTCTGAGGCATCTGTCGTCAGAATCTGACTCGCCTCTGGCCGGGTCACAGAGAGTCCCTTGTTTAGGTGACATTCCTGAGCCCACCACAACAATTCCTTTTGAATGCAAGGTATTATTTGAATGACAGTGTCCAAATCCTGGCAGTGCTGTGTCCATACATTTTGAGATACCATTGTAGCTTCCTCATATGCAGTTTGGCATTGGGAAGCACCAGAATACAAGATGCCATGAACCCCAAGGCTTGAAGGACTGTCCTTGCAGTCAGCCTGGACTGATGAGACAATTGATGAAAGTAAAGGGAAAGATTCTTTTGTTTGTCCGGGGTCAAAAGGCCATCTGGGCTGCTGTATTCAGTCTCACACCCAGAAAGCACATGTCCTGAGAGGGTACTAGACTGGACTTTATTTCGTTCACAGAATACCCCAGGCATCTTAGCACTGCTATCACATATTCCAAATGATGAAGAAGCTCGTCCCTTCCTTGAGCCAGAATCAGGCAATCGTCCAAATAAGGATAGATCTGTATTCCTTTTAACCTGAGGAAAGCTATCACTGGAGCCAGAACTTTCGTGAACACTCTGGGCAAAGTAGATAAGCCAAAGGGCAATGCAGAGAACTGATAATGAGAAGTCCCAGCTCGAAAACGCAGATACTTCCTGCAACTCAGTCTGATAGGAACATGAAGGTAAGCCTCCTTGAGATCCAAAGTTACCATCCAATGATCTTTGCCCAGCAGAGGTAAAAGCTGTTGTAACGTCAACATTTTGAACTTGGGAATGTCCAGATAAGTGTTGAGGATAGATAAATCCAAAATTGGTCTCCACGTGTTCCCTTTCTTTGGTACTAGGAACAGGCGAGAATAAAATCCTAGGCCCACTTCTGGCATAGGGACCGGCTGTATGGCCCCTATTTGGAGTAACAGAGAAATTTGCTTGTGAGCCTCTATTCTTTGTTGAGGAGGAACGTCTAGCATGCCTTTGAAAGGAGGCAAGGTATGGAAATAAAACCTGTAACCGTGGTGTATGATATCTAATACCCATCTGTCTTGGGTAATTAAACTCCAATTTTCTTTGAAAAGTGCCAACCTTCCTCCCAAAGGTGCTGCCAGACGAGAAGGCTCTGGCAGCTGAAAAGGTAGGTCATTGGGTCTGTTTACGAAAGGACTGACCCCTACCCTCACCCGAAGACTGTGCAGGTGAACTCCCTGTTCTAGGCCTGAAAGAGCCCTGAGCTCTGCCCCTACCCCGTCTAGATCTACCCCTAGACTGGGAATCATAAGAAGGATACGTCCACCCCTTGGTAGGCCAATTCCTACTAAACTTCGGAGGCTGAACCTGCAAAAAATCTTTAACAGTCTGCATAGACTTAGCCTTGTCTTCCATTTTCTTTAAGACTGCCTCAACAGGAGAACCAAACAACACATCAGATTGTAAAGGAGCATCTAAAATCCTTGTCTTAACATGGTCAGATAAATTCTGATCCCTCAGCCAGGCGTGCCTGCGAAGAACTGACCCAGTGGCAGCCACTCTAGACGAGGCCTGTACAGCATCAAAACCACATTGCAAAGAATGCTTACCCACCTGTTCAGAAACATGTACTAAATCTTGTAACTCTTTACATTCAATACCCTCCGCCAGAGCATCTACCTTAGACTTCAATTGTGAAAGGAGATAGTTTTGGTATTTCAACATATGAAACTGGCAATTCAAAGCCCTCATAGCTAGGGTGGAGGAAGTATAAACTTTCTTTCCCCATCTATCCAAAGCCCTGGCCTCTTTATCTGGAGGAACCGGATTTTTGACAACAGAAGCCTTAACACCCTTAGGCCCCTGACTAACAGTCTCTGGGTCCGCCCTAGGACTCTTAAAAAGATACTTACGAGCTTCAGGCACCCTGTAATACCTGTCCGGTTTAACAGGAGCAGGAGGCAAAGAATCAGGATTAAGGGAAGCTTCTGCAAACACATCTTCCACAACATCCAGAACAGGAGGTATAGCCAAAGGCCTATGCTGGGGTAAAACAAAATTCCCTAAGCCTTTTCCTGGAATCAGAGAAGTCCTGACCTTCCCACTTAAAATGCTCCCTCATGGAAAGAAGAGTCTCTGAAAAAGAAAAATCCTCAGGAGGAGAAGCAGAAGGAGTAGAATCATCCACATCAGAATCAGAATAAGGAGAATACTCCTGCAAGTCTTCAGCCGAAGACTCAGAAACATCCGAAGCCTGCTCCAAACTCCCTAGCTCAGGTTCCACCCTAGGTCTCTTATCAGGAGGGGGCAAAGAACATCTAATCAAAGTAATCAAATCTTCTGCCATTTTAAGCATATGCTTTTTGGGCACAGATCCTGAAGAACTAGGGGTGACACCAACTGAAGCTAAACCTGGCCTGCCTCTGGGAGAAGCCTTGAAAACAGAAGGAGAGGGCCTAACCACCCTAGGAAGGGAGGGGAGCACAGTAACCCGAGAAGCCCCTACAGTCTGACCTGCCTCCTGAGAGGCCACATCTTGCAATAACAAAGTCTCTCCCTGAGACTCCAGAGAAACCTCCGGCAGAACCACCGGCTCCACCAACACCTCTAAAGAACCGGCGTCCGGTACGGATGGCTCTTCAAGCCTAGGCTTAGTTGCTTTGTCCTTGCGCTTCTTCGAAGAAGCGGGTGTCGGAGCATCCGACGGCATTTTATAATTGCACCGCTTCCCAAAGACTAACCTGGCACAATCTAACCTTCTCTTTATAGTGCGCTTATTGAATCTAGCACAAGAGCGACATCCAACAACGTCGTGCTCAGGCCCTAAACAAGGAATACACAAAGTATGGTAATCTCTATGCGGTATCTGTTTCCCACAAGAAATACAGTTATTCACTTTTTCTGACATCCGGTAAACCACTGAGGCAAGAAAAAACTAAAATATTGCCCAACGGGGTACTTAGCCAACTTTGACTCGGTCTGAAACTCCGAATTCGAAAAATTTCAGAACGCCGAACGGCACTTGCAATGCTGCTTCTGCATCGGACCATGCGGCAAAAAAGACTGAGGATATGACGTCGGTCATGCGCATTTGTACCCTGACGTCCTGATGTCAGTCTAATGCGCCTTGACCGACGTCAGCCTTATACTTTGATATTCGGGCCGACCGAGGACAGCGGACTACCCAAGTGTAAGGACTGCAGCAATGTGAGATGAACATCAATTAGTTCCAAATATGCTGCACTTCCACTCTCTATACCCATTGGAAGTTTCCATAACCTCAAGTCTTTCAGTACTTGTCGTAATTCCAATGGTTTGTTCAAGAAAGCATTATCCAATTGTAGTGCCCTGTATTTCTTACATGTCCCTTCAAAATCCAAAATTTGTTTCCTCAAATGCCAGCCTTTCGGTTCACTCCTCATTCAAGTCTGAGAACCCCAGAGTAGGTGGGCGTAATCACGAACTGATGTCATCCATCACATTTTGGTTCCGGGTAAGCTCAGACTTAGATGCTTCACCTCCTCCAGCAATAGGCAAATGCAGGGTAAAGAGTTCAGCCTGCAAACTCATCAAAGTAGCACTCAAAGCATTATTCATACCCTCCTTGGTAAGCAAAGATGCAAGTCTTTGTACTGATGTTGTCAGCTCAGAAATAGCTGCCTCCATTTGAAATAAACCAACCAGCAGTAATAAGTGGAATACAAAGCCGCACAACCAAACGACTTAACCAGACTAAAGAGACCCAACAAGGGCACGCACTGATACCACAAAATAAAAAACAGGGCACGCACTGATACCACAAAATAAAAAACGAAAAGTGCAAACTTTAAAACCACTTTATTACCACTAGAAAGTGGAATAAATTAATTCTCTCAGAAACTAAGTGCTTTCACCAACCTCTTTGGCTTCATCAGAGTTAATGAGAGCAGATCACATCAACAAATAAATATGCATTTGAATTTTACATCAACCAATCATTATTCCACACCAATCTCATATCCATGCATAATTCATGAATGAAATCACAATACCCTCCCACCTATATTTAAATAAACATTCACACATCCTGATATATATAAAATACTACCCATAAAATACATATAGTTGGGCAAGCTGTTTTGCCTTAGAGGCTTTGGTTGTGTGCACACTGTTTAGGACAGTTATGTGTCTCGTGATTAGTGTTGTGGTGGTCGAGTGCATTTCTGCCTTGGAGATCTCTGCTGTTTGGGTAGATTTTTACTGACAGCCTCTGCGAAGGTGGGTGTGTGGTTTGTGTTTTTATGTGAAGGCAGTGCTGGTGTGTGTTCTGGAGGGCTATGTGTTCCGTGTGGTGTGGTACAAGTGTTGACCTTCTCTTGACCAGCTATCCCGATCTTGGCTGGAGAATGTGTGGCTTCCAGTTTGGATATACAAGTGCATCTCTCAAGTCTGAGTGTTGGGAGGTAAGAGGAGAGGGTTGTAAGTGTACATGAGGCAGTTGCTACATTGCCTCAAGATGACCAGGTTAATAGGCGAAAGCACAGGGAACTGACCTACAGACATGCCTGGAGGGGTGGGCATTAATAATAAGTACTGGAGCTGTTTCCTTGTAGAACGTTTAGTGCTAGTAGCACTTTTGTGTGCTACAATAGTTGCTACAAGAAGTCTGGTAAAGTGCTAGACTAATAAGCAAGACTTTGGCAATGCTCAGAAGCTTACAAACAGTCCTGGATACAGCAAATCTGTATCTGGACTAGACTAGTTTCAGGAAAGGTGGGAAACAAGTGCTTTTAAACCAGAAAGTTGAAAGAGATGGAAAAACTGCCCAAACGGCCAATAAACTACAATTTCTGGGCCAGAAGCTACTCCTCTTGTGGTACATAAGCTACCTATTGCTTACCACTCCCACTGACAAGCTAGAAGGCTTCCCTCAAACACAGAAATGCTTGGGGGGCTCAGAAGCTTACAAACAGTCCCGGATACAGAAAATCTGTATCTGGACTAGACTAGTTACACGAAAGGCGGGAAAAGGGCAAATGCGGGCCTTTAAACCAGAAAGTTGAAAGAGATGGAAAAATTGCCCAAATGACCAATAAACTACAATTTCTGAGCCAGAAACCACTCCTCTTGTAGTAGATAGGCAGCCTAGTGCTTACCACTCCCACTGATGAGCTAGAATTGCATGTGCTACGTACAAGAGCCTTAACTGTGTTGTTCTGAAATGCCCCTTCAAAATCGGGTAATCCCAATCCGCCCTGGTCTATGACTCTTGCCATCTTCCCCTCCCAGATAAAATCCTTCAGCTCTTTATTAATTGCTCTCCACAACTTCTCTGGTTGATAAAAATATGCTGGACCTGTGTATAAGACTAAAGAGACTAAAAACATTTTAACTGCTTGTATCTTACTATCGATATCTATATAGCAAAGCTTCCATTTTCTCAATTTTTGTATTATCTTTTGTTTGGTCTCTTCCCACATATCCTTAGTTGTCACAGATGAATCACTTAATCCATACTATTAAATACCTCATTTTATCATGGCCCATTAAGCATGGATATTGGTGAACCAATTCATATGTGGAGACATAATTTACTCCTATTGTCTTTGTTTTAGCTTCAATAATTTTGTATCCTGAAAAGATATGAAACTGCCTCAATACATTCCACAGCACTGTAATGTCCCTTTCTGGTTTTGTCAGGTATAAAATAATGTCATCTGCAAACAGAGCCAGCTTTTCTTAACTACCATATCAATTATATCTGTGAATTTCTGAGCCCCTTATTTTCTTTGCCAATGGTCCTAAACAGAACACAATAACAAAGGGGAGAGAGGACACCCCTGCCTGGTTCCTCTGCTCTAGCAGAGATCATCAGAGAGGACTGCACCCACTTTAATTTTTGCCACCAATTCCTCATACATCATACTAATGAGCCAAATAATTTTAACAGGGAATAGAAATGCTTCCCTTGCTCTCCTCATAAAGTCCCAGCTTACTTTGTCGAATGCATTCTCTGCATCAAGACCCACCAACAGTGGAATTTCTTACATTCTGTTTCCCTCTGGATCATCTGTGCTCTGTTAATGTTGTCAAATATTTGCATCCCCTTCACAAAATCACACTGGTCCATCTCTCTTTATTTTGGCATCACTTTTGCCATTCTTTAAACCATAAACACTTTATAATCATGGTTAAGTATTGAAATTTGCCTGTATGAAGCTGGACATGATGGATCTTTACCCTCTTTAGGTATTACAGCCACCACAGCTTTCTTCCAGGATGTTTGTACTTCTCCTCTCAAAATACTGTTAAACAGAACCCTCCAGATCCCCATCAGCCGCTTCCCTCCCAGCCTCCAAACCTCAACAATATTACCATCCCTCCTAGGGACCCTCCCGCAGACTGGCTACACACCACCATTTTCATCTCACCTCCTCCCATCCCAACTGCCAGCAACTGAGTCTTGTCTACCTCCAACCTTGACACACTCAATTCCTCCAGAAACACTTTCATCTACGCCCTTTCTTGATGTCCACACTTCTCAATCTTATACTTTCACAGAATTTCCGAAACATTTCTAATACTTCTACAGGATCCCTTGTCATCTTCCTTGTTACAGGCTCCCTAAGCTTGGTGACGGCCCTTTCTACTTTCTGTTGCCTGAGCCGCTGTGCCAAAAGCATTTGCTCTCTGGAGTTATTATCAAAAAACAGTTGATCAATAGCAATTCTTCCAAACTCATGGATATTATTGAGGTAATCCCTTATTTTCTGTTTAGCATTCTGAAAGTTGCCTCTTACCTTGCTCTGTGAGACTCCCCCCACTTTGCAACACTTCAACACCTGTCAGTCCCTCCAAATAATTCTGCCACTTCCCAACAACATCTTTCTTTTATTTACACCCTATTTTCAAACTCTACTCCAGTCATATCCCACTCCCTAGCCATACCCCTACAAGAAATTTCTATCTTTCCCAACAGCTCCCAAACAATTTCCACTGCCCACTCCTTAAATCCCTCTCTTTTCAACACAAGTGGGAAAGCACCACCATCTCATTTGTAATTCATTATTCTGTTTTTATTTTAGTTATTACTGGCTCAATCTGAAATAGACATTGGGTATGTATCAAGACCTTCAAAAAATGCACATGTTCCCATGAAACACATAACTCTGCCCAGCCTAGCTCACCTTTTGTATTTTGGGGAACAATATGTAAACTCACTCTGAACTATAAGTAGTGAACTCACATCTTCCCTGCCAAATACCTTCATAACTTTCTTTAAAAATCTACCCTCCTCTGTTATATCTTCCCTTCTGGGCCACCCAAACATATCTCCACTACTGCAAATCAAATTCCAGTCCACTCATACTAGTAATATTCCTTGCAGAAAGATGATCATTTCTCCCAGAATTTCCCCAAGCTCCACCATAGCAGTTTCCAGTGGAACATAAATACATGCCAGTGCAATCCTCCTCACTTGCCAATAGTCCCCCAGTACCACAAATCCACCATCACTGTCTTTTTTTATCCTCCTCTGTTACTATTGGCGCTCCTCTTGCAATGAACAGAACTATTCCTCTCTTCCTTTGCTTCAAGAATTCCACTGAATAACCATTCTGAAAACCTTTCTTTATCAAATTCACATGTTCAGTTCTTTCCAAGTGGGTCTCCTGCAGCATAGCCATTTGCATGCTACATTTTTAATGTAGCTCACTACTCTTTTTTTTTTTTTTTTTATCCATCTGTGAGACCATTAATGTTTAAAGACATTACAGGAAGTATCAAATCCTTGAGAGATTATTATTCCCACCTTTTATGTATAATAGCTTTTTTCTTAAAAGCCTAGTTTCAGCTTTTATCTTTCATGCATGTACTGTTTGGCAGGTTAACCTTTTATACAGTTGTTTCTTGTCATCTTCATTTCAGCCCATCACATCTTACAAGAACTTTGTTTTATTGAAAACCCTCAAACAAAAAAACACACACACCCAATATCCCTGAAAACCTATTAATGTAACATACAAAACTATGTGCATCTTCAAATATTGAAGTTTTATCCTCCTAATAGGAACAAATGTTCTAAACTGACAGCCACACACACAGGTTCGAGCTAATCTAAAAGAAATATTATACACACTTTCATATAATTTCCGAAATATGCTATATAGTATAGCCTGTGGTTCTATTAAGTGCTGTCTGGTCTTATCTTACCTTTATAGCACTCTCAGCTGGGAAAACGCATGAATACTTTCAGAAAATATTTTCTTCAAGTAATTTCTCTTTATCAGATTGTCTGCTAAGACATGAGAACCAGAAACAAAACTGTTTACTGGAAAAAAAGTATTAGAATATTCAATATATTTTTATTTACTTGCTTTCTCTTAAAATATGTTACTAGATTAAGCTAATGGCCTCAACCCAGTCATTCCATATGCAAGAATGAGAAAAAGCACTCTAATTTGTCTTTTGTTGTGCTCTTTTAACCAGATTTTTTTTTACATCATAGTGCCTACATTTCTTAAAACTGAGGAGAAACAGAGAAGGGAGAAGGAAACAAATTTAAAACAGGATCAACTGTTTACATTAGCATCCCCATTACACTTAAAAAAAAAATGAAAAAAAAAACTTTATTGCATGCAAAGAAGATCGTGTACCATTTAAATAGTACTATTAAGAAAAAAAAAGTTTTATTTACAGTTAACTTTCTCCCTCCTCTTCCCCTCAGTATTTTTTCTGAACATTAATTATATGAAGTAGGGCATCTGCTTTAGAGTCCCCTACAAGTTAAACAAGGACCAAGAAAGTTCAATATTTCCAGATTTTCTTGTTCTATTCCTGTTAATCTCATTCTCCCAAATCCTATATCTGCTTAATTTCCAACGTGCTCTTGATATTTCTAGTCAACTCTTGTGCTTTTTCCCCTCTCTCAATAATTTTCCATTAAAAAACACTGGAAAAGTTTCACTGATACAGTCTTTGTGGTCTTTATTACCAAAAGAACAAGAAGCAGAATCTCCTGTTTCACAACTCACATTTTGTTGGTCAAACTTTTGTATTTCTTCCTTAACATGTACTTCATCAAAAATGATTTTGTTCCTCCATTGAAAAAATATTGTGACGATACCTGGGTAAAGCAGCTTGGAAGCTGGCATAATGGTTAAGGTAGCTACCTTACAGACACAAGGTGGAGAGGTTTGATTCTCACATGGGATAACTGGCCAGGCTTAAAATGGCTCACAATGGCAAGTTAGCCTTGTACTAATCTATGAATCTCATGCTTGCTTCTCGACATTCCCTGAATAATGGGATAAGTTTACTCCTCTTCTCCCTGGTGTATAAATGTTCTCCACAAACACTCTGCCGTCTCCTACTTTTAGTATTTGTCCTTTTGCCATAGTGTTGCCAGAATCAGCTCCTTCTGCTGGTGAGACTTCATCATTACTATTAAAGATGAAAGTTGTTTTCTCATAGCCAGGTTTGGAGCATACACATGATGTACCCTTTCAATTAACAATTCCAGTTGTGGAATACTCGTCCAGTTGCTTACTTGTGCTTTCATAAATTTAATATGGTCCATTCCTTCCAGCTTATCAGGTACAGCAAACATTTTCTGTTTTTTTCCCTACTTGCTCTACCCTGTAATTCTATTATTTTTTGAAACATTTCTTCTTCTGCAGCCTCATATTCAGCCAGCCTTTTCTTCATTTTGACCTTGGAGTTTTGCAGTTTTATCACCTTATATGAATATCCATTTAAAGCGTCTTATTTCCAGCCTTTTCAATGTTTCATTTCTTTTAGTCAGGTCTGTGTAGAGTTGCCTTATACTTTCCTCTACATTACTAGAAGTTATGTTTGGAGCTTGCACTGCTTTTTGCTGAACAGATACAGTACTTTTCCCAGTCCGTGTTTTTTTTTTTTTTTGTCACTTTTTGTAGCCGATTTTCTTTCAGATCTTTTGTATTTCTTTTTTTCCTAGCATTCAGGCAGTGCACTTAACCCAGTCACTGGGGATGCACAAGCCAGTGCATTTCTTTGTGTCAGTCCCAAGCCCGGATAAATAGGGATGGTTGCGTCAGTAAGGGCATCTAGCGTAAAACTTTGCCAAATCATTCATGCGGACAGCAGTAAATATTTACATACCAGATCAGTCAAGGCCTGAGTTATCAACGACCGCCACCAGTACTGTTGGTCAACAGGGTGCTGGCGGAAATTGGGCAACAGTTGGCTGAAGGAGGAGAAGAGGGGGAAGGCATGGCAAGAAGAGAGGACAAAGGCTAGGACTGTGGTAGTGAGGGTCGGAACTTTGAATGTTGGCAGTATGACTTATAGGGAGAGAGCTAGCCGATATGATGGACAGAAGGAAGGTTGGTATATTGCGTGTGCAAGAGACCAGATGGAAGGGGAGTAAGGCTAGGTGTATCGGAGGTGGGTTCAAATTGTTTTATCATGGTGTGGATGGGAGGAGAAATGGTGTAGGAGTTATCCTGAAGGAACAGTATGCTAGGAGTGTTATGGAGGTGAAAAGAATGTCGGATAGAGTGATGTTTATGAAGCTGGAAATTGATGGTGTAATGATGAATGTTGTTAGTGCACATGCTCCACAACTTGGGTGTGCGATGGATGAGAAAGAAACATTTTGGAGCAAGTTGGATGAAGTGGTGATTACTGTACCCAAGGGTGAGAGAGTGGTGATTGGAGCAGATTTCAATGGACATGTTGGTGAAGGGAACAGAGGGGATGAGGAAGTGATGGGTAGGTATGGTGTTAAGCAAAGGAATGCAGAAGATCAGATGGTAGTGGATTTTGCGAAAAGGATGGACATGGTTGTGGTGAATACATATTTTAACAAGAGGGAGGAGCATAGGGTGACATACAAGAGTGGAGGAAGATGCACACAGGTGGATTATATCTTATGTAGGAGGACCAGTTTGGAGACTGTAAAATGGTGACCAGGGAAAGTGTAGTTAGGCAGCATAGGATGATGGTTTGTAGGATGACGTTAGTGATCAAGAAGAGGAAGAGGAGTGTAAGGGCAGCACCAATGATCAAATGGTGAAAATTGAAAAAGGGTAATTGTGAGGTGGAGTTCAGGGAAGAGATTAGACGGGCACTGGGTGGCAGTGAAGAGTTACCAAATAGCTGGGTAACTACAGCAGAGCTAGTAAGGGAGACAGCTAGAAAGGTGCTTGGTATGACATCTGGACAGAGAAAGGATGACAAGGAGACATGGTGGTGAAATGAGGAAGTACAGGAGAGTATACAGAGAAAGAGGATGGCAAAGAAGAAGTGGGACTGTCAGAGAGATGAAGAAAGTAGACAGGAGTATAAGGAGATGAGGTGCATGGCAAAGAGAGAGGTGGCTAAGGATAAGGCATATGAAGAGTTTTATGAAAGGTTGGACACTAAGGAGGGAGAAAAGAACCTGTACTGATTACAGTACTATGCAGAAAATGCCCAATAGCAACCAGAATACCTCTGCAAACACAGTGAAGGCAAACAAAAATCCAGAAAAAATGCTGAGGTTAGGCTCCAGTGTCCAAATAAAAGTAAAAAGCATTCTTCAGTCTTCAATAAAGGTAAAAAAGCAGACTTGAATCGAAGAATAAAAGTATAAGAAGTCTTCTTTATTGTCACACAAGCGCTTTCACATATTGCTTCCTCAGGTGTATACTAACAAAGGTAAACCACACCTATATATACTTAACTAAAATAATCATGCGACTCAGTAACCCATTTACCATTAAAGCTGTATTCTCTCATAGATCAGAAAGCATTGCTTAAAGCTAAGTGTGTATGACACAACAAAGGTGTGACTATTTAATAAAATACAATAAATCTAAAATACATAATATATATCTAGAAAACATTATATCTTCATATTCATAATGTAGAGCTTCTAAAAATATATAGAACTTCTAAAAAATACATCAATTTTAATGCATCATTTTAATAAAATTCTTAAAAACATATAAATATAGATATTTCATAGCAAACATTGCATAAAAATATATTAATATATTAATATATTAAAAACATAAACCCATAGCCATCTATTTACCTACGTAGCCCCCTTTTTCTTAAGATAGGCTTAATGGGCATGCTGTCATTCAGCCAGTGACCAAAGTTTGCTCTCAGCATAGCTATCCATCTTGCTTCAACTTCTTCGGTTCTATCTCTAATGTCACTATTTCTCATATTCTCATAAGTTCTTGCAACAATCATAAACCTAAATGTATGTTTTTGGCCTACCTTCAAAATGTGCTTAGACAACGCGTTGTTCTCTGAGCCCTTCCCTATGTGGTATACATGTTCTCTAACCCTTTCTCTGAGGCTGCGGTCTGTTTTGCCTACATAAAAACAGTTGCACTGGCCACAGATAGCAAGATAAACCACATGGGTGGTCAAACATGAACCACCAACCCTAAGCTCATAAAGTGCATTTGTATCTGGATGTACAAAGTGAGTATCACTGCAAATATACTGGCATTGATTACACTTGCCACATGGTCTGGTGCCAATCATATTCTCAAGATTCACTTTGTCTTGACCGTTGCATAATCTCCTTTTGAGATTCTTTTTATTCTTAAAGGTGAATTGTGGTTTACATCCTACCACTCCACTAATTACTGGGTCGGTCATCAGAATTTTCCAATGGTTATTAACTATCTCTGTATATTTCCTCACATCTCTAGAGTAGGAAATATTGACCTTAAGCTTATTCTCACTTGTCTTAGCTTCCCTGTTAAATTTATCTGAGAAATAAGGTCTGGCCCTTGTACCTCTCATTTGCTGTGCTTTTATAAAGCCTTCCTCTATCATACTTCTCTCATAACCTCTCTCATCCAATTCATAACAGGTCTTAACAAGCTGTTCCTGACAGTCATTATGTCTCGCACTCAATCTGGATGCCCTAAAAAATTGATTCTGGGTAACGTTCCTGAACACATATTTAGGATGCATGCTCTCCCTTGATAATAAGCTATTTACATGGCATTCCTTCCTATATAATCTTGTGGTAATAGCTCCTTTTTCATCTCTTTCTATTAATACATCCAAAAAGCTCACACTTTCTTCAGAGTAATTTAAGGTGAATTTTAAAAAGCTTGTTGTGTTGTTAATATAATCAACAAACTCTAACAACTCTGTCACATTACCCTTCCACAGAATAAAAAGATCATCTACAAATCTCCTGTAGAAAGGTATCATGTCACTAAAGGGTCCATTCAATACGTGTACTCTCTCCCAGGCTAACATAACTGCATTGGCATAGGTATTTGAGCACAAGCTACCCATCGCTACACCATTCATTTGATGATAGACCTGTTTCTTAAATAGAAATACATTATTATTAAGCACGATTCTCATTAATTCAATTAGTATCACTATTTCATCTGGTTTATACATATTAACATCATTCATTAATTCATGTAATAACCCCAAACCCACTGTATTGGGAATTACAGTAAATAGTGACACAACATCAAGCGTCACCAAGATAATGCCAGAACTAGTTCTATCCTTCTTCATAAAAGCAAAAAGGTCATGCAAAAACTGCTCTGTATCCTTAAGAGTAACTTCAGAGCTATCCACTATTGCTCTAAGCTTCTTATCCAAATATATTGATATTGCTTCTGTGCACCATCCACCACTCGAGACAATAGGCCTCATGGGTGGTCTATTGGGGTTCTTATGCACTTTAGGCAAGCCTTTTATATACGGAATGGTATATTTAATATTAAAGAAATAGTCACATAGCTCCTTGGTAATCATCTGTGCATGATGTAAATGTTTAATATAATTATTAACTGATTCTACCCTTCCTTTCACCTCACTGTAATTAATTTTCTTGTAAAAATCAGTGTTGCCTAACATCTCATACATCAAATTTTCATATAGCTCAGTGTCTAGGACAACTATACGCCCACCCTTATCTGCAGGTCTAATAACCAGGTCATCATCTTTTTCAAGATTATGTAGAGCTTCTGATTCACTCCTACTGAGATTATGCCACTTGTTCTTATTCACTTTGCTATTATGTACTCTATATATATCATATATATCACATTATTTTAGTTAAGTATATATAGGTGTGATTTACCTTTGTTAGTATACACCTGAGGAAGCAATATGTGAAAGCGCTTGTGTGACAATAAAGAAGACTTCTTATACTTTTATTCTTCGATTCAAGTCTGCTTTTTTTTACCTTTATTGAAGACTGAAGACTGCTTTTTACTTTGATTTGGACACTGGAGCCTAACCTCAGCATTTTTTCTGGATTTTTGTTAACCTGTACTGATTGGCAAGACAGAGGGACCGGGCAAGGAAAGATGTGCAGCAGGTAAAGGTGATAAAGGATAATGAGGGAAACATACTCACAAGTGAGAGTGTGTTGAGCAGATGGAAAGAGTACTTTGAGGGGATGATGAATGAAGAGACTGAGAGGGAGAGAACGTTGGATGATGTGGGGATAGTGAATCATGAAGTGCAATGGATTAGCAAGGAGGAAGTAAGGATAGCTATGAAGAGGATGAAGAATGGAAAGGCTATTGGTCCAGATGACATACCTGTGGAAGCATGGAGGTGTTTAGGTGAAATGGCAGTGGAGTTTCTAACCAGATTGTTTAACGAAATCTTGTAAAGTGAGAGGATGCCTGAGGAATGGAGAGAAAGTGTTTTGGTACTGATTTTTAAGAATAAGGGTGATGTGCAGAGCTGTAGTAACTACAGAGGGATTAAATTGATCAGTCACAGCATGAAGTTATGGGAAAGAGTAGTGGAAGCTAGGTTAAGAAGGGACATGATGATTAATGATCAGCAGTATGGTTTCATGCCGGGAAAAAGCACTACAGATGCAATGTTTGCTCTGAGAGTGTTGATGGAGAAGTACAGAGAAGGTCAGAAGGAGTTGCATTGTGTTTTTGTAGACTTAGAGAAAGCATATGACAGGGTACCTAGAGAGGAGATGTGGTATTGTATGAAGAAGTCGGGAGTGTCAGAAGTATGTAAGTGTGGTACAGGATATGTACGAGGGTAGTGTGACAGCGGTGAGGTCTGCAGTGGGAGTGACTGATGCGTTTAAGGTGGAGGTGGGATTACATCAAGGATCAGCTCTGAGCCCTTTCTTATTTGCAATGGTGATGGACAGGTTGACAGATGAGATCAGGCAGGAGTCCCAGTGGACTATGATGTTTGCAGATGACATTGTGATCTGTAGTGAGAGTACGGAACAGGTGGAGGAGACCCTGGAGAGATGGAGATATGCTCTAGAGAGAAGAGGAATGAAGTTCAGCAGGACTAAGACAGAATATATGTGTGTGAATGAGAGGAAGGATAGAGGAATGGTGAGGATGCAGGGAGTAGAGGTGGCGAAGGTGGATGAGTTTAAATACTTGGGATCAATAGTTCAGCGTAATGGTGAGTGTGGAAGAGAGGTGAAGAAAAGAGTACAAGCAGGATGGAGTGGGTGGAGAAGACAGTGTCAGGAGTAATTTGTGTGACAGACGAGTACCAGTAAGAGTGAAAGGGAAGGTCTACAAGAGGGTAGTGAGACCAGCTATGTTATATGGGTTGAAGACAGTGGCACTGACAAAAAGGCAGGAGTTAGAGCTGGATGTGCCAGAGTTCATAGGTTCATACTAGGCTATCTGCCCTAGGGCATTTATAAGCCTAGCCAGAGTGTGTTTGGCTTTCGCCACCCATTTTAAATTTATTTTGCTATGCCCTTTTTCGAGGTTAGTATACTGTGCCTCTGTCTAACAGTGACACAGAAGTGATACCCAGGGTAAACCTACGATCTCCCATCCACTCATCAAGATTCCTCTTGAAGAGAGTCAATGAGGGACTCTGCCTAACCTGGACTGGGATTTTATTACAGAGAGTGAAGGGAGCCTCTGGGTTATGAATCTGTCCTTCCAGCATGTCCTACTTATTTCAGTGCTGAGGTTCAAGTCTCTCGAGCGCGTAGCTCGATGGGATTTGGATTTTCTGAGGTGCAGCATATCCATTAATTCCGGGTTGGACATGGCTTTATACGTCAGGCACAGATCGCCTCTGAGCAGGCGGTATGCCACTGAGTAGAGTTGGAGTTTCTTTAACCGGGCAGCATATGGCATCTGTTTGAGCACTTTGATCCTCTTGGTCAGGTACTTTTGGGGTCTTTCCAGTTGCTGCAGGTGTCTGGTAAGGTACATCCCAAAAGGGGCATTGTACTCAATTATGGGCCTGATGAGGGATGAGTAAAGAGGCACGATGACCTCCCCTGATCTAGATGTGAATCCCTTCATGATTAGGTGGGCTATATAAAATGTTTTTATAACCACTTTGGCCACGTGGTTTTCAAATGAGAGATTGCTATCAACTTGGGTCCCCAGGTCCCTAATTACTTCTTTCATACTTAATGAATTACCACCTATGTGGTAATTTGTGGGCACTTTGTTTTTGCCAAAGGGGATGACTATACACTTTTTGGCGTTTAGCTTGAGGCCATGGCTCTGGCACCAGTTGTCTGTTTCTATGAGGCCCTTTTTTTAGGATGCTTGTGTCGGCTGGAGAGTCGATTATGGCGCCTAGTTTGCAGTCATCTGCGAACTTGGTAAGCCACAGTCCTTCTGTGTTGGCCTGTACCTCCGAAAAATATATACCGAACAAGAGAGGTCCCAGGACTGAGCCTTGTGTGACACCACTTGTAACCGGTTTGGAGTCTGACATGGCTCCAGCAATTCTAACCATGTGGGTTCTGTCCTTGAGCCAGTTTGCAACCCATCTAGTGACATAGGGGTTTATATTTAAGCTGGTGAGCTTATCTATAATGCCCAAGTGGGGTATTCTATCGAAGGCTTTTGCGAGGTCCAGGTGGGCTGTGTGGACCACCTTCCCCTCGTCAATGGCCTTGGTGACTGTTTCAAAGAAATCAACCAGGTTTAAAAGGCAGGATCTGCCCTTAAAGCCGAACTGGGTAGGATCCAGTGTCTGTAGGTCCCCAATATCTTTATTTATGAGGTCCATGATGATCCTTTCCATAGCTTTGCAGACCAAGCTAGTCAGGCTTATGGGGCGATAGTTTCCAGGATCCGTTCAGGCACCACCTTTGTGGAGAGGGACCACTGTTGCTGTACTCCACTCTTTGGGTACATATCCTGTAGTAAGGCAAACTAGGAAAGTAGCACAAAAAACAACTAAAAAATCCCAAAAGGAGAGTCCAACTGTAGAGAACCCAACGCACTGTCCAAAACACAAAGTGTTAGAAAAATACACCAGCAGCAGCCAAGCAGTAAACCACAAGAGTTTGTATAAATCCAAACCCTGTAGTAAGGCAAAGATTGAACAGTAGTTTTATGTTTGGGTTTAGCTCTTCTTGGAGTTCATGTAGGACCTTGCCTGACACCATCTGGTCCCATTGATGCTGTGTTTTTTGCTTTGGAGAGGGTGGCTCTTACCTGAGCATCTGAAATGTCAGGGGGGCAGCACTCTGCTGGGATGGATATTTGCCCTTTTGGTGGGGGGGGTTTGCACTGAACCTGTCAGCTAGGATGTTGGCATTGTCTGTGGGTTCGGTGTATTTTTTGTCATTTTGGACTAATTCTGAGCATATCTGGGAATTCCCACCCAGGTTCCTAACATAACTAAAGAAAGCCTTGTGATTATCCTTAGTGTTGTTAAGATTTGCACCGTGTGTGACGAGGGTGGACAGGATTAGGAATAAGTATATTAGAGGGTCAGCCCAGGTTGGAAGGTTTGGAGACAAAGCCAGAGAGGCAAGATTACGCTGGTTTGGACATGTGCTGAGGAGGGATGCTGAGTATATTGGGAAAAAGATGCTAAGGATGAAGCTGCCAGGTAACAGAAAAAGAGGAATACCTAAGATAACGTTTATGGATATGGTGCGAGAGGACATGCAGGTGGTTGGTGTGACAGAGCAAGATGCAGAGGACAGGAAAAAATGGAAACACATGATCCGCTGTGGCGACCCCTAACGGGAACAGCCGAAAGAACATGATGACGATTCAGGCAGTGCACTTACTAGCCAGTTACTGAAATTTACCCAGAAATATAGGTTCACTGGCTTTCAATGCTAAGTTTCTGTTTTCATACTAAGAGAGTTACTCAATGTGCAGCCATCTTGGAAGTCTGTGAGACTGTTTTGTTTGTTTAGCAAATAGCTATCAGAGTTTGCGCTATAAAATTTGAAATAAAAGTTTTAAAATTAAATTCAAATATCTGCAACCACTGTATAAGTAAAGAAAATAGTATGCAGAATGTTTATGGTATCTGGTGAGAAATGGGCAAGTTACGAGACACTGGAATAATTGCAGGGGGAGGGGAGGTGGAGGCATGATGCTTATTAACCTGCCTAGGGCCCCATTTGACCATGATCCAGCTATGGGTGTGTGCAAATCATTGCTCAATATCAACCATGACATCATTCTGTGGGTGTGGTTAGAGAAAAAAAACGAGTAAACAATGAAAATAAAAAATAAAAAAAAAGGAAACTGTACAATCTTTATTTTTTGCAAAATAATTTGTAGTTGTAAGATAAGGAGTATAACTGGGAATGAAATTACTTGTAAAACAGATGCTTCAAAATATGACCAATGCACTTTAAGGTCTTCTGCAATTCTTGGAAAAGGTGGAAGGAGCAGAATGGAATTCATTAGCAAATAGACTGGGTTAGGGATAGAAGAATTAAAAACTGAAAGAGCCCACATGGTGTACTTACCAAATGCAATGGCTAAAACACAAGACCAATATTTGTGAAACTGCAGACTTGTAAATAAAAGGAGCATGCTCTTTAAAAGTTGTGGAAAAAACAACAGGTGCTAAAAATTAATCAAGCACAACTATGTATGGGCAATGACTTTTCTGGGTCACTAGGCAACAAAGAAATAAATTCCTGCCTGCAATAAAGCTGTGTACGCAAAGGAATACAAGACTTAAGTTAGTCTAACCGCAATTTTTTTGTGCATTTTACCCAATGGGCATGAATGCAGACAGGGAGGTTAATTAGGAGAATGGAGATTAAGTGCAAGAAATGTGGAAATCCATGACCCCCCCACCCCAAAGCAACCAGACACTACTGATAAAACTCTTCTGAATGTTCCAAAGGAAGTTACTGAACAAACAGCATGCAAGACCTCACACACACACACAGAGTAAGTGATAGCTTTCAGGTGCTACATCTCAAAAACACAAATAACTCAGAGAAGGGAGAAGGAGTGAAATTACAACTTACTTTTCCACAGCAGAAAGACTAAATATTTGCTTTGGAAAGAAAATGAAATGTCCATTCTTGCCCGTTACTTATAACTGAATGTCAGGTAAGAGGAGGTGATTTACAAAAAGGATACAAGAAAGCTTAGTATCATGTAAACAAAAAATATATTTTTTAATGCTTTAATGTAAAAAAGAAAAGCTTTAGGTTTATGTTTTATAATTTCATATATAAAATCTACTATAGTAACGGATTACTGGTTCAAAAATTAGACATACCTCATACCGACAATTCAGTGCGATTGAAGCGGTTTTAAATATCCGGGGGAGGGGCGATTCTTTAAAATGCATCTATTACATGTTATTTATTTATTTTAGTTTACCGATGATCACTGTACACCATTTGCAGGCACAGCCCAGGTGAAGAGATTCAGAAAAAAGGAACAAAACAAATGTACAAATACAGAATAATCACAGAAGGTAGATAATTCCAGACAATTGATACAGTGTGCAGATAATATTAGCAGAGTAGGAAATCAAATGTGAATTAATTTTTGTAGTAAATAAGAGAGGGAAACAGCAGCTGAGAGCAGAGGATCAAAGACGACTGATGCAGGCGAGGACAGAGTTAAGTTATGTGTCCAGTGGAACGGCACTTGCAGTCAGATTTTTGATGAAGTTGTCTTTTCAGCTGAGCTCAGAAGGTGGAGAAACAGGAGACGTCTTTAAGGTGAAGCGGAAGGGATTGCCAGAATTTCGGTACAGGAATGGTTGGTACAGTGCAGTGGGGTGTTTGGAGTGAGGAAGTTAATTGAGATAGGTTGTAGGGGATGGTTTTATTATGGAGTTTGGCTGTAAAAGGTGGAAAGACACCTGGTTGAAGTAGTTTGAAAACAAGAGGCCCTAGGAGTAGCTCAACTCTGTAGGAGACTGGCAGCCATTTGACCTTGAAGTGAATGACACAGTGGTGTTCCTGAGGGAAGGAACTGGAAATGGACAGATTTTGTTTTCAATGGATTGTATAGTGGATGAGTTTTTTTTTAGAGGCTGTGACTATGATGGGGTGTCAATATTTAAGTTGAGTAAGGAGGGCTCCTTTAACTACTTCAGTTCTATCTGGTCTGGACAGAAAGGGACATATTTTCCAGGACAAGAATAAGAGAAATTATCTTTTCCTGGTGTTTTCAATGTGGCTTTATAAGTTAAGTGACTGGTCTAGTCATAAACCTAAATATTTAAACGATGTGGCTGTTTTTATTGGGTAGCCATCGATATCTGCAATGCTGAGATTTTTAGGAGTCTTTTTCAGCTTTTGTGAGGATCCAGATATCATACTTTTTTTAGAGGGGGTTACGAGTAGCTTATGGATGTTTAGCCAAGAATTAAGGGAGTAGAGGTCAGACTGAAGCTGGGTTTGAATAGTTGAATGTGAGTGAATGGATCACAGAATGACAACGTCATCTGCAGAGAGAGTAATAGGAAGGTTAGGTAAATCACAGGGCAGTTTGTTCATACAGATTAAAAACAAAAGTGGTGCAAGGATAGATGCCTGGGGCACTCCTCTGGTAAGGGGTGATGGCAGCGATAGGCCTAATTTGACTATGAAATACTTATTTGTTAAGAAACATTGGAACCATGAGACAGTGTTGGCGCTAACCCAATTTCTTGAAGGCAGTGAAGGAGCAGGAAATGGTTGATTGGATCAAAAGCTTTGGTAAGGTCAATGAAGAGAGTTCCTGAAAGATTTACTTTATCCATGTTGAGAAGGATCACATCTGTAAGTGACCAAAGTGCTGTCATTGTGCTCTAGCCAGCCCAGAATCCATGCTGTTTAAGACTGAAGAGGTGGTACTGTTGACTGTAAGTGGACAGCTGGTTGTAAATTAGTTTTTCAAGTATTTTCGCAAATGTAGGGAGGATGGACACAGGGCGAAAGTGAGAGATACTTACTGACTGAGGCTGTTTAGCCAGATCAGTTTTCCATATGCTTGGCATTGTATTTTGAATTAAGCAGAGGTTATAAATATGTAGAACAGGTGTGCAAGGAAGCCTTTGCAGAGTGATATAAACAAAGGAGTAGGTTGTCTGCACCAGGGGTGCTTCCTGAGGTATGGTTTTCTAGAAGGGGAACAAGTTCTGTGTGTGTAATTTTCTTAAACAGAAGAGGTGATAAAAGGAGGGGGGGCTCGGTGAGTTGGGGAAGAGGTAGAGGTTTGGTTCTAGCTAGCTGGATGAACTCTTTGAAAAAGTCAGGGGTTGACAGTTGGCCTTCAGAGGTCTGGTTGATAACAGGAGAGGAGGTGGGATCAGTGGATTTATGGCCTGTGAGAAGATTTACTTCCTGCAAAAATGTTTGGGTTTCCCTAGAACAAGAAATTGCTTGATTTTGAAATAGTTGGTTTTGTGTCTGTGTATGGCTTGCTTAGCTAGGTTTTGTACAGGGGTAAAGGCAGTAAGATTTTCTGGTAAGGGGTTTTGTCTCCATGAAGACCACTCATTGTCTCTAAGTATGAGCAGAGCTTTCAGTTCAGTGGTCAGCCAGAGGGGGTTTGTTGTATCTGCAAAGGTGCTGTGTTAGAGGGAAGAATTTGTCTTGAGATTGAAGGAGGGTATGAGTCAGAGCCATTACAGCCACGATGGCATTCTGTGAGTTGGTAATGAGAGACCAGGTGAAAGTTGATAGGTGTTTTTTTTTTTTTTGAGGTCGTCTGTATTGATGATGGATGTAGGTCTGAAAATAACTAGTTTGGGGGGCAGTCTTGGTGACTGATGGATAATTTGGAAGGTTACTAGGTAGTGGTCACTGAATGAGGGTATAAGAACAGATGTATTGGGGATAATGGTAGGGTTGTTAGTGGTCCAGTAGGGACGGTAGTTGTTGGTTTGGAGATTTGGCCAAGTAGCATCACTGATTAACTGCATAAGGTTGATACTGGCTAGGAATTCAGCAATGTCATTGCTTAGGGGTAGTTTAAGTTAAAATCACATAGAATAACAATATTTTGTAGTTTCTGGGTAGCTGAGGTGATAGTAAGAATAAGGGATTTAAATCTGTTAAGACAGGTTGGAGGAGGAAAACAGATAACTGCTATTAGAAATCCAACAAGAAAAAGTAACCAGAACAATGAACAAGTGACAAACAGAGCTTAATAAAGACATAAAAACAGCAGTAGTGAAACACAAGTGCAGAGACACTTTCACTCTACAGCTTTGTCAGGCAAATAACAAAGGCAATTCTTACAACACAATTATGTTAGTAATGAACCAGTCACATGACAGAGTAGCAGGTACTGGACTTGACTATGTAATCGTCTTAGGTTAGGTTCTAAAGTAACCATTTCATTTAAGCCTGAGGGGTATGTTCATAGGTTCATAGGTTCATACTAGGCTATCTCCTTTAGTATGGGGAACTATACCCATTATTTTGCTGTGCCCTCTGTCGAGCAGTGACACTGAGGTAATCCCTGGGGCATATCTATACCTCCATCATCATTTGTTTTTCTTGAACAAGGCAATGTAGAAGGTCTTCCTAACTACTTTAGCTACATGGGTGTCGAATGACAGACTACTATCAACCTGTCCCCCCAGGTCCCTGATAACTTTCTGTGCTGCTCAGATTGCTGCCTATTTCTTGTACTTGAGAAAAAGAGATGCAAACAAGTGAGTGAGGACAGGACTGAGCCTGTGGGACACCACTTGTGACAGGCTTTGAGTCTGACTCTGCGCCAGCGCTCTGACCCTGTGGGTTCTGTCACTCAGTCGGTTGCAGTGTGCCATCTTGTGGGTGTATGGAGTTTTTTTCGATTTTTGAGTTTTTTCAATGAGGCCTTATAGGTTTTGTCCCGAGGAAGAGGCTTAGCACTGCCTTTCCTTTCCAATGGACTGACTTCCTGTCAAGTTTTCAATCCGTTTAAAAGCAAAAAAGTTGATAAAGTGAAAAAGCCAACTGGGTTGACAACTAGGTTGGATCCTCTTATCCAAAGTCTGATGTCTATTATTATGATTATTTTATGATTTCAATTATGATCCTCTCCATGGGCTTGGGCCTAATGGGCCTCGAATTTAATGGGGCTTTTTGGGGCCCGCCTTTGTGACCACACCACTTTGTGAAGTGTGCACACAGTCAGAGTGCGCCATTGAATTAAACTTATCAAGCAGCTGTGTTTAAACAGCTGTATCCTCATGTGGGGTTTGGAGTCAGTCACAGATTCATGGAGCACACATGGGGTCCATGTGATTTTGGTGGAGCTTGAGCTGAGTTTTTGGGGGGGGGCTGTCGCTGGGCTTTGGTATGAATATCTCCTTTGCAATCGTTTGGGATAGATTTCTCTCCTTTTTCAGTTGGCAATTGGGTAGGTCAGTATGTTGGCAGTGTTGTCAACTAGTCATTTGAACTAGCTCTGATTGGTATCATTTGTTTCAGCCAAGGCCTTATTTTCCTCCCAGAGTGCCTAACTTTTGTCTTTAAATTTGCCTATGATTTTTTTTTGAGTCTTTTAGTTTTTTTTATTTTTATCTTTTTTTCTTACTATTTAGAGTTTTAGTTCTATTACTTATAGTGACTTTTTTTGTTTTGCTTTATTTTTTAGCCTTCTTTTGTTTTAAAGAGTTTTTTTGTTGTGTATTGGGGTCCACAGGTTGGGGTGCTTACCAGACTAGGCTTGCTTGTGGTACTTTTGCTTGCTTTGGCCATGCACATGTATTTGTGTTTTGTGGGGAGGAGGAGGTTGTGTGTGCATGAGAGCAGGCAATACATTTGCTCAATATTTCCCAGGTTCACCAGCTGAGCAGGAGGACACTAGCAGCTGATCAACTGATCCCCTAGAAAGGAATAGACAAAACTTTAAAAAAAATAAAAGGGGCGTGGGTGACCAAGGGGGGGGGGTTGCTTTTTTGGGGGGGTATCTAAAGTAAGAGTGCAAGGTAATAAGAATCAGGTATTGAAGGGGGCAGGAGCAAGTGCAGATAGAGATGGTCAATGGTCAGTCAAGTAGAGAGGATAATGATCTTTTATATAATTTAATCTTATAGATTAGTAGTATAGTTCGAGGAAGGTAGTTTAGTGAACTTTGGGTTTAGGAATGGTTTAATAGTTTAGTGGACCTTTAAATTAGCCCTAGCTGCCAACAGTAGCAACACGGGCAACAGTCCTCTAAATCGCTTAAAGCGTGCTAACGCTGGGGCTGAAAAAAGAGGAAAGGAAACAGGGGGGCCAACAAAAAAGGATCACTGCCAAAAACCACACTCTGAGGACAAGCCTGAAGAGGTCCTCTGATGACAAATGAAGGAATAATGTTTCAATTGAAGGGTGGCCAATTCAACCTCTCCGAAGGCAGGGAAGCTGCTCATGGGCAGGGCTGCCACTTGATCACTACATGCACCTGATAAACACAGAGACCACCAGCCAGCAATAGCCAAACAGCAAAGGGCAGGCAAGCAAGTTCAGGAAAGGCAAAACTCTCAGAAAACTGTTTTTTTAACTTTTAAAAGCAGAAGAAAAGTTTTTTTTTTTTTTTTTTTTTTTTTTTTTTACAGTATAGCAGAAGTTCATAAAGTAATATCAGAAGGAGGTTCACAAAATGACCCACAGCAAGGTTAAGAAAAGGTGCAAAAATATGCAAGTTTAAGAAAAAAATTAAGTGCAAAATTAAAAACAAACAAAAATTCAAGCAACAGCTTTTGGTTGTGCTCTAAATACAGCAATAATGACAGAAATCAAGTTGCAAAAAAAAAAAAGCTAATGTGCAGAGAAAAGAAAAACTTAAAAAAAAGCAAAAGAAAATCTTTAAAATCAAAGTGGCTCCTTCTTCTCTCAAGCTTTCCTCTTGGAGGGTGCTTCACCAACAGCCAACAAGCCTGAAGAACGCTCAAACCCTAGGAACACCGGTAGAGTTAAGAGGAGGGGATGAAGGAGTTATAATGACCAGTCTAGTGGATATAAAACTACAGTTTCAAGCTTAGTACGTGCACTGGGGGGGCAGGGAAGCTCCTCAATGTTAGTCACTGCAACTGCCTCCACCTCACCCTTTCAAACAAAAAAGATGGCCTCACAGAAACTTTCAAACAGTTCAGGAACAGCTTTCAAACAGTTCAAGATTTTTTAGAAAAATAAAAAAAGATTTAAAACAATTCAATTTTTTTTTTTTTTTTAACTTTGTTTTTCAGTTTTAGCAACCAAAGAGCAGACAGATTTGCAGCAGTAAGGCCACACAAAGGAATTGTGCTAGGTAAAGAAAACACAAAGTAATTAAGTCAAACAAAAAAACAAATATAAATACAGCTACAAATACTAAATTCAAAAACAAGTTTAACAAAATGCTCAAATTACTATACACTCAAAGTGAAAATCAAGTTTAATAAATGCTTAAAATGCTCTTAAAGAAAAAAAATCAAAATAACAATTAAAAAAAAAAACAAAAAAAAATAAAAAACCAACTATCTTCAAAATCTTCTTTTCTCAACCCTTCCTCAAAATACTTACAACAACAACAGGCCAAAGAGATCAACAAACCACAAGCCAACAAACCCTAGTTTAAAAGAGAGAGAGCAGGAAGCTGAAAAATGAGAAATCCGGGCAGGAAAAACAGTCCAAAAAAAGTAACCACCTCTCCCACAGGCAGGAAGCTGCTCAATGTTAGTCACTGCCACTGATAAACACAAGCAAATAGCTCAGCCCCAAGGAAAAAGCTCCTCCAGCCAGACAAAAACAAACAGAAAAACAAAGAACTTAACTGAACTTTTAACTTTTAGAAAAGTGAAAGAAAAAAGCAAGATTTTTTTTTTTTTTTTTTTTTACAGAAATTTTTTTTAATTTAAGTAAATAAGACAGAAACAGCAGAAGTTTTAAAAGCACACAATTGCTACAGGAAGGAGGACAGAAACCCCAAGGTTTACAAAAAAAGACAAAGCAAAAAAAACAAAAGAAAGCAATTTTCATTCAACTGAGAAGAAACAACTTTTTTAAAATTCAGCAAACAAGAAACTGCAATTTTTTCCTAACTTTTTAGCACTCTTATGCTTTCCCTCTTGCAAAAACCTCTTTTTTCAGCACTTTTTTGGTTGTGAGCTTTAAATCTGAAAATCCACTTCAGTTCTTCATGCTCACTTTCAAGTCAAATGTCACCCCCCAGTGTTTGTGACAATGTTTTTAATGTTAAGAATTTAAAGATGCGTGTTGAGTCTGTTCCATTAATATGCTTATATAATACATTGGTAACAACTTGTCTCTTAATATCTGAAAAGTGCTGACTGATTCTCTCTCTTAATTTCCTGTTAGTTTTCCCTGTGTTGTAGGATCTGTATTTACAACAGATAGCCACGTAGATGAGGTTACTTTTATCAGACCTGCCATATACATGCAGGGTAAAAGGTTTCTCACTTACAGGATGTCTAATAAACTTTTCGGTGCAGATGGAATTACAATAAACACAACTATTGCATTTAAAAGTACCTTGTTTATCACTGGTAAAGTAAGAAAAGCTGGTCAGTTGTAGCACAATATATTTTTTTAAGTTGGTGGGTCTCCTATGGCTATATCTTGGATTCACCTAAGACATTTCTTAGTTCTGGAATATCAGTAAGAATCGACCAGTATCTACTAATGATGTTTTTTATACCGGATGTGTTCGTATTATAAGTTAACGTATATCTGTAAGTTTTTGTATTCTCTCTAGTAAAAGTACTATTCTTTGGAGGCATACAATAAAGGTTTAGAGTCAGTGGTCCATTTATTAATGATGTCGAACTTAGTATTGTTCACATCATTAATTTTACAGCCTCTATGTACAAATTATTGTGCAGTAGTTTGCAACTCTGTTTCTATCTTAGCATCATTTGTATTAAACCTTGCCACCCTCATCAACTGATTTTTAACTATATTCATGTAGATATGGGGAGGGCGCATACTTGTTCTGTGCAGATATGTATTTTTTCCTAACAGGTTTTCTGTACATAGTGGTTTCTATTTGCCCCATACTTAGTTTGGTGAGAGAAATTTCTAAAAAAAAATGTATATCTTGGTTAGAAATTTCACTTTTAAAGGGGTAAAACATGTGTAGTGCTAGAAATATTACCTTTAAAAGCTTCAAACTCTGCAATGGTTCCATTCCAAATTAAGAAAAAGTCATCAACAAAAAATGTATACAGCTGAATCTTACTCCTATACGGATTTGCATCACTCAGAACATTAGCCCTCTCCCACGGAAACATAACAATATTAGCATAGTCGTTAGCGATGGGAGTTCCTATCGTTACACCTCTAGCTTGTTTGAAAAGTTGGCGCTGAAATAGAAAAACATTATGAGTCAAAACTATGTTCAACAAATAACAAATAATGCCTATTTTAACTTGTGTATAATTAAAAAATTCATGAAGAAAATTCTTAATGAATTCAATGCCTATACCTTTGGGGATGACCGTAAAAGGAGATTCCACATCCAAAGTCCCAAAATAAAAGTATTTTAGCACATTCATATTTCACCAATCTGAGGACTGAGTAATAAAATCAGTTGTGTCCTTTATAAATTGAACCAGTCTCCGACAAACTTTTTCAACTGGTGTCTAAATATTTAGATATTGGCTCTGTTGCCCACCCCCGTACTGATATGATGGGTCTCATTGGTGGAGTTGTGGTTGGTTTGTGCATTTTCAGTATACTGTATATAACTGGTATTTCAGGATGGTCAGTTTTCAGGTATTGTAGGAGATCACTCTCAATGCATAAATCAGTGTGCATTTGCAGTAAAATTGAAGACACATTTGTTATAGCATCTTTAATCTCCTATTAAATGGAACATAATCATCCAAACTAAGAACTAAAATGCAGCATCCATAACAACCATTTTTCCACCTTTATCAGCATTCTTAATGACTATATTATATTTTTCAGATAAACATTTTAGTGCTGGTTTCTCTTTAAAAGTTAAATTAAAAAAACTTATTTTGTTGAGACCTTCCTGCTCCACTGTCCTTTCAAATGCTAACACATTAGGATTGAAAGTGATAATATAATCAAGAACGCTGATAAAGGTGGAGGAATGGTTGTTATGGATACTGCATTTTATACCGATAAAATGTTTAAACTTCTTAGTTCGGATGATTATATTCCAATTAATATTAGATTAAAGATACAAAACATGTATCTTCAATTTTACTGCAAATGCACGCTGATTTATGCATACAGAGTGATGATCTGCAATACCTGAAAACTGACAATCCTAAAACACCCGTTATATATGGTATACCGAAAATCTGAACTGAGTAACTCAAAGTATTGTTTATGGAATGGTAAGGAGGTTTCAGAATTATTCAGATGATAAATTCTTTCATTTTAGAAACTGTATCCCCAAAAGACATTACCCTCTACTTGTACTATATACTATAATGTATGTATATTTTTTTATGTAACTAGTCTAGTCTGAACTATTCTGTTATTGTTTAAATTTCTGCATTTTTGGTTTGTGAAATGATTTGTATTTTACCCAGGCTGAGCATGAAACTGGTGAAGATTGATCAGTATGCCTACTGACAGTTCTAAAAAATTATTTTACTCTGTTATACCACACTAAGCAACCAGGAGGAATTCATAAAGAGGAGTGTATCAGGATTTTAGGAAACAAATTCCTCTTAAGCTACCAAATCAAGATGTCCAAACACTGGTAAAAGATATCACAGTACAAGAAATAAAGGATTATTTGGGGAAAATGGCAGCTAACAAGTCACTCTGAAGCAATGGATTCCCCACAAAAGTTTGGAAGTTAAAAGTGGATGATCTTATACCTATATGGAGGGAGTCATTTCATTTAACACCTCACCATAAGGAGATACCGGACATGTGCAGTTATTACCCAAATAGTGAGGGAGGGAAAGGACCCTAAACACCCTTTATCATATTGACCTATATTGGTTCTTAATCACAATTATAAATTATTTACGGTTATACTTGCAACAAGGCTCAAAAAAGGTACTCCCTACTGTAATTGACTTAGGTCAGACTGGGTTTAGAAGGGTGGGTGTACCTCAGATAACTTAAGAATTTTGATGATTATCCAAGATGCTGTACAACATGGTAAGCAAGTGGGTCTTTTAGGCTTGGATGCCAAAAAGCATTCAACAGGAGAATGGGAACATCTTATTCTAGTGATAAGGAATATGTACTTTCTGAAGGAGGGGAGAGAGTTGTTAAGGCAGATATATAAAGGCTCCATGGCTAGAATTAAAATGAGTGACTGTCAGACGAGTTCCCAATTACACAAGGGACTAGATGGGGCTTCCCACCTCCCCTGCCTTACTAGCTATATATTTAGAACCAGTGGTGGAGTGGATAAGATCATTCATTATCCAGTGATATCTACTGGGGTGATTAGACCTCAAAATAACTATTTGCTGATGATGTCATATTGTCTATGACTCACATGAATGAGGATCTTCTAGTATTATGGCCCATGCTACAACAATTTAATGGTATATCAGCCTATAAGGTGAATATGCCAAAAATGCAGGCATTGCATATAAATATTCCCAAATACAGAAAAAATTATGCAATGCTTACCCAGATATCTGGAAAGCATCTAAATAACCTATTTAGGGATTCTGCTGGCAATAGATGATAGGAAATCAGTGGCAGGTCACTAGCTAGAACACAGTGGCAGGTCATTAGCTAGAACACTAGCTAGAACACAGTGGCAGGTCATTAGCTAGAACACAAAGAAGATGCACAACAACTTGCAAGGATGGGAAGGGTTAAATTTGGACTGACCATTGTATTCAGGTTCTTCATTGGCATGTGATTTCTCATATACTTTATTACTCTCAAGCCTTCTGGTGGTCAATAGAGGATAAGGAAATAAGTAAAGGTGGGAGGTGGATGAAAAAGTTCTTATGGCAAGGCCAAAAGCCAATGATAATGTGCAGAAAAGTGGTGTTAGTCAAAGAGGAGGGACATTTTTGAGTATCAGATATGTGGAATTACATACAAGCCATGCAAATGACTTTTATAGCCAGATGTCAAACTTATGAAGCTAGATGGAAAGAAATGGTGACAGAGAAGGACAGGAATTTAAGGAAGAGGGACTTGCTAGTGCCGATGTGGGGAAATGACAATGAAGAGGTCAGTACACTTAAAGAGATAGATCTAAATAGACAGGCTACAAAATATTTAATTGTACAACTTTAAAGTCCTGGATGAATAATTTACTTCCAATATGTAAGAAAAAAAGGGAATGTAAGCAGCATACTGCAGGATGGAATTGGACTAAAGAAGTCTCAGAGCTGAAATATTGGCATCAAAGAGAGGGCAAAAACAAAAACTGACATGGGGTAATCCAATGGTTAAATACTCACTTCCAACTCAAATATATGAGTCCTATATGAGGGACTGAAGAGGAAGCCCCAACATCTGAAATGAATAATAACAGAATAAGAATACCAGACCTGTTTAATAAACTGTTACATAGCTCTGGTATCAGATACTCTGGGACCCAGGAGATTCACTGAAGGGATAGATGAAGCAATGCAATTTACTAAAGAAAACTTTAATGTAAACCACAAAGTTGAACTGGGCTAGAACATTAAACAGAAACATAACTTATTCCTATTGGAGGAAGATTATGCTTCTCCTCTGGGTAGCAATCAAAGCAAAACCATATGAAGTTTTCTGGTGGAAATCTCAGTATAAACTTTCTATACTCCTGATAAATTAGCAAAAGAATTTCTAAGGGCCATCCCAACTTGTTGGAGGGAGGGATGTAGGGAGAGAGGGACATGGCTGCATATCTTCTGGGAATGTAGCAAATGGAGGATTTCAAGAAGCCTTTGAATCATTTCTGAGAGAGCTAACTACTAATTTTGTCTTAACCGTGGATTTATTCTTCTTAGGAATAGATGAAAGACTCAACTAAGTCTTTGAGAAATATTGTATGTTTAATTGCCAAGAAGGCAAGAACAATAAATGGAAAAGTCTGAGTAGCCCCACTGTGGAAGAGGTTATAGGTTCATAGGTTGGTACTAGGCTATCAGCCCTAGGGCCTATACAAGCCTAACCATAACAATTCCCTGGCTATTTCTTCCCACATTATTTACTTTCCTGGACCCCTGTCTAGCAGGGCGACGGACGTGATCCCTGGGGTGAATTTTCTTTCTCCCATCCAATTGTCAAGGTTCCTCTTGAAGATGTCCAAAGAGGCACTCTGCCTGACATGTATGGGCAATCTATTCCAGAGTCTGGGGAGTCTCTGGGTCAGGAACCTATCCCTCCAGCATGTTTTGTTTATTGCGATGACAAGATTTAGATCCCTGGAGCGTGTAGCTCTGAGGAATTGGGATTTCTTTAAGGGTAGCATGTCCAACAGCTCTGGGTTTGACATGGCCTTGTATGTTAAGCAGAGATCGCCTCTGAGTAGACGATATGCGACAGAGTATAGCTGGAGTGTTTTAAGGCGGTCAGCGTAGGGCTTCTGCTTTAGGCCTGTGATTCTTTTAGTGAGGTATTTCTGAGGCCTTTCCAGTTGTTGCAGATGTCTTGAGAGGTACATACCAAATGGGGCGTTGTATTCTATAATGGGTCTAATGAGGGATGAGTACAGTGGGACAATGACCTCCTTTTTCTGGATGAAAAGCCCTTCGTGATGAGGTGTGCCACATAGAAGGATTTCCTGACTGTTGTGGCGATGTGGTTATCGAAGGTGAGACCACTGTCCACCTGTGTCCCTAAGTCTCTTATCACACTTTCTGTGTTTAGTGTACTGCCACCTATATGGTAATTCATGGATACATGTTTTTCCCAAAGGGATAACAATACATTTCTTGGCATTGAGCTTGAGCCCATGGCTCTGGCATCAAGCATCTGTTTCTGTAAGGCCCTTTTGTAGAGTATCCACATCATTTGGGGATTCAATAATGGCTCCCAGTTTGCAGTCATCTGCAAACTTTGTTAGCCAGAGTCCCTTAGTGTTGACCTGTACCTTCAGAGAAGTAGATGCCAAACAAGAGCGGCCCCAGGACTGAACCCTGAGGTACTCCACTTGTCACTTGTCTGGAGCTGGATTTGGAGTCGGCTACTTTTACAGTGTGGGTTCTATCAGTAAGCCATTTAGCAACCCATTGGGTGACATAGGGATTAATGCCCAACTTAGTAAGTTTATCTATGATTCCCGAGTGGGGGATGGTATCAAAGGCCTTGGCAAGGTCTAGATAGGCTGTGTGGACCACCTTACCCTTGTCCATGGCTCTGGAGACTGATTCAAAGAAGTCAATCAGGTTCAGGAGACAAGATCGGCCCTTCACAAACCCAAACTGGGTGGGGTCCAGTGTTTGAAGGTTGCCAATGTCTTTGTTTATAAGTTCCATGATAATACGCTCCATGGCCTTGCAGATAAGGCTTGTCAGACTGATGGGACGGTAGTTTCCAGGATCCAAGGTGGATCCCCCCTTGTGGATTGGGATAACTGTAGCTCTGCGCCACTCAGTGGGCACGAAACCTGAGGTGAGGCTATGATTAAACATGACACTTAGGTGAGGTGCCAGTTCATATTGTAGTTCATGTAGTACACAGCTTTGAAGATCCAAGAAATGAGGGATGGAAAAGGAAATAAGAAATGTATAACCATCAAGAAATGGGCCACATGGGAGAAATAAGAGGTGCATAAGCATCAAGAAATGGGCCACATGGGAGAAATAAGAGGTGCATAAGAATCATGAAATGGGCCACATGAGAACAATGTTGGAGTGCACAAACAGGAAGTAAATTTTAATCAAGAAATAGACTGGTGTGTAAGAAAAAGGAGAATTTAGGTCTGGGAGTTAGGTGAGGGGACACTAAATATCATCAACAAGAGTCATGAGAATATCAGTTAGGATTTTTGTTAAGTTTACACTAGTAAATCATGAAGGCTCTACATCTGAAATGGTAATGGATGGTAAACCAGTAGTTAATAACAGATATGCTATGGTTTCAGAAATGAGCAATACCTTGGTTAGCTACTCTAATTACTGAAAACAGATTATACTTATTGTATTATATTTCAGGAAGAAGGGAATGGGAAAAGTACAACTGTGACCATTTACTACTGGAAACGCAAGGCACTATGCACAAGGATTGTAAACAAAATCAGTTGCATCAGGCAAACAGGGAAGGCAATAAAGAATACTTGATGCAAAAAAAAAAAAAAACCATTTATCAGTATAGTGCTCCAGTAAAAATAAAAGATAATTCTTCACTGTTAGATTCTGAAGATAGTGAGAGACACTTCAAATTCAAACTCACAAGGAAAGGAATGGGGGAGGACAACCGAGACATATCCATGCCCTCAACATCTTATTCAGAAGAATTCTTCTGAGGAAGAAGGGGATCTCTTTCTTTTACATAGGGTAGAAACTGGAAGAGAAGTCATAAGAGAATCGATTTCCTTAAACAGAAAAAAAAGTTACATCAATCTCCTTAGGAAGCCCACTGCACAAAGGGGATAGACGTAGGGGAAAAAGTTGTGCTTTTTCTGTCTTCTTTTTAGGAGTCTCCAGCCTTAAGGTTTTAGGTATAGAATAACAGCCAGAACTCTATTAGGGATCTTGTGATGTCCTCCTGATCCAAAACTTGGTGGATACCAGTTTCATCCTCAGACAGAATAATTCCTCATTCTCTCTTCTCACAGTCTGGCAAGACATGCTTAAATCCTGGTCCTTAACAGTCTCCAGTGGGATGACACCAAAGAGAGGAGAGCTGGACTGACAGTGTGACAGCTGGAAAAGCACCTCTGTGGAGATGTCAGACCCAGATTGCAAAAAAGAGGAGAAAGTCAGAGTTTCTTTCATAATACCCTAACAAGGAGGATGAAAGGAGATAGAAAGAAGATAGAGTTTTCTGTTGAGCAACAGTGGCAACAGACTCAATGGTGCTTATTCTTCAGAACAATCTTAAGAGGGATTTCCAAGATGACTTCCAAGAACTTAATTCTAGCTCTCCAGTGTGAAAAGAGAAACGTAGCAGAGAAAGCCAGTTGACCTGGATTGACTAAATTTCAGCAACTAGCTAATAAGTGCACTGCCTGGATGCCAGGAAGAAAGAAATACAGTGGACCTGAGGGAAAATCAACTACAAAAGGATGCAAAAAAAAAAAAAAACATTGACTGGGAAAGGTACTGTAGCTGTTCAGCAAAAAGCAGTGCAAGCTCCAGACATGACTTCCAGTAACCTTGAGGAAAGTATAAAGCAACTGCACTCAGACTGGACTAAAATAAATGAAACATTGGAGTGCATCAACTGAAACAAGTCCCGAAAAAAAATGGAAGACGCTTTAAACAGATATTCAGATGAAAAGATAAAGCTGCAAAAATCAGAGGTCAAAATAAAGAAAAGGCTGGCTGAATGTGAGACTGCTCATGAAGAGATGTTTCAAAAGATAATAGAATTAGAGGACAGGAGGACAGAGCACGTAGGGAAAACCTGAGATTTTCAGCTTTTATTCCTAAGAAAAAGTGCACGAGATACCTTTAAATAAAACTAAATTGTACATCGTTCTATTAAATGCATTTTAAAGCTGCCAGAGAAGATATTATCTCTTATTCATGTCCCATAATTTCAGACTATTTTTTACTGACCTGATTGCCACTGTTCCTTGACATTTTGCATTTTCCTTAATAAAGAATGTTCAGAACTCTCAAGATTAATTGCTTGTATCTGCAGACAGCTCTACTAAATGTAAAAGGAGTCCGCACTGAGGGAAGAACAACTAACACAGATATTTGAAGGAATCTTATAAATTTCACTCAGAGCACAATGTACAAACATTTCCTGGCCAACTGCCCCCCAGCTGCAGACTTCATGTATCCCACTGAGAACATTTTTTTTAGCAAAAGATAATATGGTAATATCTTTGCAGATGCAAGAAACATTTCATAATTTTGTCTTACTTTTCAAGCCTATTTGCTTACAAAAAATTTTCAGTTTAAGCAAAGAACATTAATCTAGACATCCACCCTTGTAAAAGATGGGAACTTACCTTAATTCTGCATATAACATAATCAGTACACTTTTACACCCCACCCCAGCAGCCCAAGAGCAGAGCATTATATAAATTTGCTTGACTAGCCTTTCTTTTCTTGCTATAGTGTAAAGCTTATATTTCTTACAAGAAAAGAAATGCTTCTTTTAACATATTTAAATATATACACAACAGTCACTGAAAAGACCCACCACTTTTAAAACAACTCTTATGGCACCATACACAGAATTGCTTTATAGTATAATATGCACTTTACATATCATGACATGTTTTATAAAAACACTAATAAGAAAAAAAGTTGTTTTACTTACTTTTTCCCCCTTTACTGTCCTTCTAAACATTAATGACAAAGTGGGGTACATCCTTTAAGCCTATCCAAATGCTTAACAGTGTCAAACTCCCAGTCTTTCTCAGCCATTTTTTCTTATTAAGCCATATTTCACAAATGTGACTGTTTTATAATTTCCAAATTTCCAACTTATTCACTAAATTTCAGTGTTGCTGATCTTCTTCCTGATCATCTCCATCTCCAACACCAGACTCTGATTGAAATCCAATGTACTCCTGATTCTTCTGTTTAGCTCTTGTGCTTTTTCTCTGTCTCTCAAGTATATTCCTTTGGAACAATGGAAACGGTTTCACTGGCAAAGTCTCTCTATGTGCTTTACTGTAATAAAAATTAGTAGTAAGATTATCTTCTGCTTGCTGGCTTCCCTTCTATTGGATACATTTTTCATGTCCCCCTTACCCTGTTCTACATACAAAAATGTTTTGATCCTCCAGGAAAAATATTCTGACGATGGACTGATATAGCAGCTTAAAATATAACACCTGTCTCTGGATATTCCCTGACTGGCTGGCCAAATTTGCTTCTGTTCTGCCTGCTGTACAGTGAATAATCATTTTCTACAAATACTCAAATTGTTTAATACTTTTCTGTTCTGCAACAGTTTTGCCAGGATCAACATCTCCTGCTGGTATGACTGCATCATTACTAATATAGGTTTTGGTAGCCTTCTTGTGGCCAGGTTTGGAGCATACACTCAATGCACCCTTTAAATTAACAAATCTTGCTATGGAACACCACTCCAATTGCTTATTTGTACTTTTATAAGACTAATGCAGTATGTTCCTTCCAGTTTCTCTTATACAGCAGAAAATTCCAGGCTTTCTCTGCATACTCTGTCTTATAACGCCACTACTTTTTGAAACAGCTCATCTTGAGAAGCTTCATACTCAGCAGGCCTTTTCTTCATTTCAACCTCTGATTTTTTTTTCAGTTTTATCATTTCATCTGAATAGCTAGTTCTGTTTTTCCAGTCGTTGGTTATTTCAACTGATATATTCTTTCAATGTTTCTTTTATTTAAAAATCTCTGAGTACATCGGATTTATTTTTTCCTCCAAATTACTGGAATCCATCTCTTGCACCAAAGCTGAAGCTTGAATGTTTTTTTGCTGGACAACAGCAGGATTCTTCTCAGGCAATGTTTTTTCTTCTTTTCTGGTTGGTTTTCTTTCAGGTTCGCTACATTTCTTCTTTGCTGGCATCCAGGCAGTGTACTTACAGGCTAGTAAACTTAATTTTACCCAAAATTGCAATTCCTCAATTTCTCAGTTTCAGTTTTCACACTGGAAGAGTTGAAATCAAGCTATTGATCAGTATGCAGCCATCTTGGAAGTCTTGTGAACTTCTTTGAGAGAAGGTTACTTGGTCTGTATGGAAATTCTGTTAGAATTCCTAGCCTTTGGCTCATTGTGCAACTTACACTTGGCAGCAAGGGCTTAACAGATTAACTCCACAGGATAGACACAGCCAGAGCTACCTACCTGCTGCCCAGGATGAGCAGCAAGCTCACAAAGGCTACCCACTTCCATCCTCCCCATCAGATCCTACAGGCACCAAGCCACTACTTGAACTTGGGTCACTTGAGACACAGTAAGGGCTATATCCCTCCATGGCATGGAGCTGGCTGCAAAACTGAGGGACCCAACACAAACATGCTTATTAAAACTGTTGTATGATCAAGCTCACTAGAAACTGTGCACAAATGTGATGTGCAGACCAAAGATGAAACAGGTGGAGTTTTTCATTAAAACATTCGGAATATGCACAGGGAAGACAGAGGGGTTTCCTCTAATAGTTCCCCAGAATTAAGTTCCCAAACAACTGAAGTACACCAAACTTTGCTGCAGAATTAGTTTTTGTTTACACCCACTCCCATCTCTGCAGGACAACTCCATCCTATATTCATTCAGACCACTCATTCTGCTGGGGTGAAAGGCTAGCATCATCAAGCAAGGCCAGATCCTCTGTGTCCAAAATGTTTCTTCATCTGAAGCACAATCAGCTTATTCATTCACCAACAGCAAAAGTCAGCTAATAGCGAGCAGACCAGCTATCAGAACCTGTAGCGTTGTCTACCCTTGCAGCTGCTTCACTACAGTGGTTATACAGTGCTTGCAAACCACTGGGAGGTGCATGAGCATCCATACCCAATACTCCCCAGGCTGTGGGCTATAAAAAACTGCTAATCTGTTAAGGATTTAAAACCAGGTTTACAAAAGAAGGGGATTATATGACACACATGAATCTTTCCACAAAGTCTTTGTATGATCTATGATCAATGCAGAGGGGGATTATTACACTACACTACCTGCATTTACTGCATTTCCAATTTCAAGTTTTATAGTAATTTATAAATGCCCTGAGTAGTCTGTCACCACTTGGTGGCATGTGTTCTGCAAGCTTGTCTGCAAAGGATACATCATCCAGTGCTTCTTTTAGGAGTTACCTTAATGGCAAGACAGAGCCACCTCCCCTTCCCACAGGATGGGCAAGCCAGCAGTCGCTGCTCACTCTTGTCATCCTCAGGCTGTCCCCTCCAGCACCCATGCCGCTAATAAAATATGGGTCTGTGTCAGACTTTCATCTCTATACCCCACAGAGCCAGTCACAGAGCAGACTCATGACTTGACTACCTACAGAGCATTTTATACTAAAATGTAAAATGAGCATTGTGCTCATTGGGATGGTTACTATACCGGCTTGTTGTTCTATACTTTGTAGCATGTTCTCCTCCTTTTAACATTACAGACACTTTATGAAAGAAGTCTCTAAACCTATATTTTATTTCTATGAACTTTTCTGCATGAAAGTACAATTACAAACAGTTGACAGGCTAGAACCATGCAAAGGACTTTCAAAAGTGTACATCCCTTTTATTTTTTATACTTATTTGGACTCCAGACATGACATTTTTGTTAGTAACTATGTTCAAATATACCTAAGAGAGGGCTATAAAAAACTGCTAATCTGTTAAGGATTTAAAACAAGGTGTACAAAGGAAGGGGATTATATGACACACGGATCTTTCCACAAAGTCTTTGTATGATCTATCATCAATGCAGAGGGGGATTATTACACTACACTACCTGCATTTACTGTACTTCCAATTTCAAGTTTTATAGTGATTTATAAATGCCCTGAGTATTCTGTCATAGCTAGAAGACTGAAAAATATTTAATACAGTGGATAGTGTAACTTTTGCAGGATTTAATATATATAGTAAGGAATAACTGAATAAATAAGACAGTAGTAGAAAGTAAGACGGGACACGAGCCATTTAGATTCAGATCAGGATGCTGTATAACTGAACTGATGTTTCCACTGAGAAAGATAGTGGGATAAGATGTTGGTGAAGTGGAAGAAATACAACTAGGCATTCCTAAACCTGGAGAAAAAATATGAAAAACTCATTTGGACCATCCTGCGATGGTTCAAAGTTCTAGAAACACTGGTAGAATTAGTGCATTGGGGTTCAGGTCTAAGCTCACTCCTGTTCACATTGGTGATGGACTCCATTAGTAAGCAAATAAAAAGGAGACGGATCCAAAAGCTATCCTAAGCAGACAATGTAGAGCTACAAGCAGTCTCTAAATGGGAAATTCAGCAAATGATAGAGGTCTGTAATGCAGAACAGAAAGCACACAGGATGAAACATAGTACAGGCAAGTTAGTTGTAATGGCAGCAAATAGGGGAAAACAGAAGGTGAAAAATCGAGACAGAAGGAAGGAAAATGGAATAGGGCAACAGTTACAAGTATACAGGAGGTGTGGTGAGGACAAGGGAAGCCTCAATTAGGAAAGTGAAAACGAGAATCAGACGTGCTGCAGCCAAATGGCACTAACGGTTAGGGATACAACACAAACCTTTGCAATAAAGACAAAGCAGCTGAGGAAGTTCCTCAGTGCCTGAGATGGGTAGCAGATGCACAATGTGTGAAAGATGAAGACATGAGGACATTAGCACAGAGGCCAAAGAAGCTCACAGTGCAGAGGTCAAGGAGAACAGTTCACTTTGGGATTTTTTGCACATTTGAAGGAAAGACAATTTAGTAAATATGATTCGATAAAAATAGAAAGAAGGCAACAAGAGAGGAGGATATCCAGACAAAAACAATCTTTTCCAACATCCTCCGATTGACTCATAGATATCAGGCAATGTTTTATATGCCCTACCAATTATCTCCCTTTTAACAGCAGTTTCTTTTCTAAACTCCATCATAAATGGTTATTCACTTAGTACTCCCTATTCCTTATTCTCTACCTACATTCTGTTATCAGTCCCTGGTACAGGAGGAGTCTCTAACCTGCGATCCAAATTTTCTGCTTGGCTTCATCCCACTCTAACTCTACCCCTCTCTCTCTCTCTCTCTAGTTATTTGCTCCCAACACCCTGGTTCCTTTGATAAAATTTCTCTAGTAAATTCCAGCTCCCTCGTGCCTATTTTCTGTACCCTTACTCACAGTACTCTATTGGCAAAATCTCCTTTCTTCATTCCTGTATTGACTTGGTGCTTAGAATACATTCTGCTACTTTATCAAAATAATGTGTCATTATTAGTCTCCATATGGGCCAGCACTCAAAATCCTGCTCTTTATTTCTTACCCCCCACCCCGATTTCATCATAATCCCCTTCCACTTTGGTGTGTAACAATTTCCCTCTGCTCGTGTTATTTTAGAGTCTTAACTGTACAGTTCTAAAGTATCCCTTAAAATCAGGTAATCCTACTTCACCATGTTCTATGGGGAAAACCCTCTTATCCCACGTAACTCTTACACTCTTCCTCTGCCAAATACATTTTTTCAACAATTTATTATTATCCACTTCTCTGGTGGCTAAAAAATATGCCTGACCTGTATATAAAATGAAAGGGGCTAAAACATTTTCACTACATGTATCTTCCTATCCATATCCATAATGAAGATATCTTATGTGTAAGTCTCTTCCTACACCCCCTTACATACCCAAACAGAATCCTTTTAATCCCAAAATTTTCTTTTATGTGACCATAAATATGGGTATTGCTGAACCAAGTCAAGTGTGAGCATGTAGTTTACCACTGTAAACTTTGTTTTATCTTCATTAATTTTAATTGTCATAAAAATGTCCTTTTCTGGATTTATGAAATCCAAAATATCTGCAAATAAGGCTAAATTTTCTTGAGTTCCATACCAGTTATATCACTGAATTTGAAAGTTCCCTATTTTCTTTTCCAGTGGCTCTAAACACATCATGTTCAAATACAGCTTGTCGAAGAAGAACCCTCCCACATTAATTATTGCCTACAACTCTGCATACACCTTCTTAATGAACCCTATTATGCTACAAGGGAATGCAGATGCTTCCATTGCCCTACTCATAAAATCTTATCCGACTCCATCAAATGCTTTCTTTGCATCAAGAACCATCATGCTTCACTCTGGATCATCAATGTTCTGTTAATGCTGTCAAATGTTTGCCCCATCTCCACAAAACACGGATTCAGATCAATTTTGGCAACACCTTTCTCATGCTCTTAGCTAGCACAGACAAACACTTTGTCATGGTTTGAAACTGAAATGGGTCTATGTAAAGCCAAGTCTAAAGAATCTTTACCATCTCTGGATAATACAACCACCACAGCTTTCATCTACTGTGCTGCTATGTATTGCCCCATCCTTTACAAAATACTGATAAACAACATTTTCCAGCTCTTTATAACTTTTTCCCTCTCAATTTCCAAATGTCCACATGAATACCATCTGTTCCTGGAGAGTCCACTGACTGGTTATACATCACTGTTTGCATCTCATCTCTTCCTATCTTAGCTGTTAATTGTTGAGCTTCAAATTCTTTTAACCTTGGCATAATTGTGTCTTTCATGAATACTTCCATTTGTCCTTTTTCTCGATTCCCACATTCATCTGTTTTATACAAATGTTCATAAAAACTCTGAAATATTTCCAATCTGAGGTTATTTTTCTTTTCATAGGATCTCCAAGTTTGGTGACAACCCAATCTACGTTCTGTTGCCCAAGTTGTTGCGCTTAAAGCTTTTGTACTCTAGAGTTATCAAAACATTGTTGCTTAACGACAAACTAACTTTCTAAACTCGCGCATATTATACACATGCTCTCTCATTTTACCTTTAGCACTCTGCAGTTGCTCCTCTTCTCTTTCTGCGATATTCCTTTATTCAGCAGTACTTTAGCATTTGCCATGTTCTCTAAATATTTATTACATCATTCCCAAACATCTTAACTGCATTTCCATTGCATCAGACTCGCTTGTTATGTCTAGCTACCTAGTTTTTGTCTTCCCTAATAACTCTTGAATCAATTTCACTACCCATTTCTTGGATCCTTCTCTGTTTAACAGATAAGCAGTAAAGTGCCAGAGTCTCATATTCATTACCTTGTATCATTACCATAGTTTTTAATGGTATATGATCTGAAAAGGTTACTGGATGTGTGCCACAGCTTTAAATTATAATACACATACTCTAGTGAAATATAATTTTTATCCAGCCCAGTCCAGGTATTGTACATTACAAAATAATATGTACATTCTCTCCAAGTTCGTACTACTGAGTTCAAATCTTCCATGCCAAATATTCTTGTATATTTCTTCGGAAATCTAACGTCATGTTATATTTTCCTTTCTAGGTTCCCTGGTACATTTTCAGCATTGCAAACCAATTTCCAGGCCCCAGCTATAAAAATACTCCCTGCTGAAAGTTGATTATTTCTCCCAAACTTTCTTAAGATCCATAACAATAGTTTTAAGTGGAATATAAATACATGGCAGCACAATCCTTCTCCTATGCCTGTAACCCCTTACTACTACATATCTTCCATCATTGCCTTTCTTCCTTTTCTATTATTATCAAAGTCCCTCTACCAACCAGTATTACTATTCCCATTTTTCTTTGTCTGCTAAATATCTACCCTGATATTCTTTGTTCAATTCACATGCTCATTTCTATTCAAATGTGCCTCTTGCAACATTGCTATTAGCATGATATAATCCAATACTGCTTTTATCTATACTTGCAAGGTCATTTACATTTCATGAAAATATGAGCAGAGTAGCCATTCTGACAGAAAACTGTTACTCCTACCCATTATACATAGCAATTGTTTTTTTTCCTCAAAAAAATTTGTATTTTTCAAATACAGTTGAATAAATTCCACAGTATTTGTATATAATATCTTAAATAACTATGTACACTATTTACATCAGCGTGACACTATAACAGAGCTCAATATATACAATTACTTTATAGGTATAACAATTCAATTATCAGATTGTATCTGTTCAGTTATTGTAAAGTGTCGATCAATGATAAGACTTTTTCCATGGATTGTTAATAAATGGCTTAGGATGAATCCTTAATTCTTTAATTTTAATTTCCAACAATGCTGTGGTCTTCAGTAGGCCGTAGAAGTCTTCCAAAGTTGGTATTGTTTGTATTCCATCTTCTTGTTATACACTTCCTTGAGATTGCAAATATTGTCCATACTAGATACATATTTGACTCATTCAAATGAGGTCCTTTGTACACATTTAATAACACTAGAGCTTTAGATAAGTTAAATGATTCATTAAATAAAGCTTGTAAAAAGTTTTTAATACCATTCCAAAATGGCTTAATTTTAGCACAGTGGTGAAAAAAATGTGATTCCAATATGCATTGTGCATTTGTACCAGATCGGTCAAGGCCCGGGTTAACAACGACCGCCACCAGTACTGTTAGCCAACAAGGTGCTGACGGAAATTGGGCTACTGTTGACCGAAGGAGAGGAGGTGGAAGGCATGGCCGAAGGAAGAGAGGAGAAAGGCTAGGACTGTGGTAGTGAGGGTCGGAACCTTGAATGTTGGCAGTATGACTGGTATAGGGAGAGAGCTAGCCGATATGATGGACAGAAGGAAGGTTGGTATATTGTGTGTGCAAGAGACCAGATGGAAGGGGAGTAAGGCTAGGTGAATCAAAGGTGGGTTCAAATTGTTTGATCATGGTGTGGATGGGAGGAGAAATGGCATATGAATTATCTTGAATGAACAGTATGCTAAGAGTGTTTTGTAGGTGAAAAGAGTGTTGGATATATTGATGTTTATGAAGCTGGAAATTGATGGTGTAATGATGAATGTTGTTAGTGCATATGCTCCACAAGTTAGGTGTGCGATGGACGAGAAAGAAAAATTTTGGAGTGAGATGGATGAAGTCGTGATGACTGTACCCAAGGGTGAAAGAGTGGTGATTGGAGCAGATTTCATTGGGCATGTTGGTGAAGGGAACAGAGGGGATGAGGAAGTGATGGGTCGGTATGGTGTTAAACAAAGGAATGCAGAAGGTCAGATGGTAGTGGAGTTTGCGAAAAGGATGGACATGGCTGTGGTGAATATGTATTTTAACAAGAGGGAGGAACATAGGGTGACATACAAGAGTGGAGGAAGATGCACACAGGTTGATTATATCTTATGTAGGAGGGCCAGTTTGAAGGAGATTGGAGACTGTAAAGTGGTGACCGGGGAAAGTGTAGTTAGGCAGCATAGGATGGTGGTTTGTAAGATGACGTTGATGATGAAGAAGAGGAGGAATGTGAGGGCAGCACCAAGGATCAAATAGTGGAAATTGAAAAAGGGTAATTGTGAAGTGGAGTTCAGGGAGGAGTTAAGACAGGCACCAAGTGGCAGTGAAGAGTTACCAAACAGCTGAGTAATTACAGCAGAGCTAGTAAGGGAGACAGCTAGAAAGGTGCTTGGTATATCTGGACAGAGGAAGGATGACAAGGAGACATGGTGGTGGAATGAGAAGTACAGGAGAGTATACAGAGAAAGAGGTTGGTAAAGAAGAAGTGGGATTGTCAAGAGAGATGAAGAAAGTAGACAGGAGTATAAGGAGATGAAGTGCATGGCAAAGAGAGGTGGCAAAGGCTAAGGATAAGGCATATGAAGAGGTGGGAGAAAAGGACCTGTACTGATTGGCTAGACAGAGGGACCGAGCTAGGAAAGATGTGCAGCAGGTAAAGGTGATAAAGGATAATGAGGGAAATATACTTACAAGTGAGGAGAGTGTGTTGAGCAGATGGAAAGAGTACTTTGAAGGGTTGATGAATGAAGAGAATGAGAGGGAGAGAAGGTTGGATGATGTGGGTATAGTGAATCATGAAGTGCAGTGGATTAGCAAGGAGGAAGTAAGGATAGCTATGAAGAGGATGAAGAATGGAAAGGCTGTTGGTCCAGATGACACACCTGTTGAAGGATGGAGGTGTTTAGGTGAAATGCCAGTGGAGTGTTTAACCAGATTGTTTAATGAAATTTTGGAAAGTGGGATGATGCCTGAGGAATGGAGAAAAAGTGTTTTGGTATCAATTTTTAAGAATAAGGGTGATGTGCAGAGCTGTAGTAACTACAGAGGGATTAAAATGATCAGTCACAGCATGAAGTTATGGTAAAGAGTAGTGGAAGCTAGGTTAAGAAGGGATGTGATGATTAGTGATCAGCAGTATGGTTTCATGCCAGGAAAGAGCACTACAGATGCGATGTTTGCTCTGAGAGTGTTGATGGAGAAGTACAGAGAAGGTCAAAAGGAGTTGCATTGTGTTTTTGTAGACTTAGAGAAAGCATATGACAGGGTGCGTAGAGAGGAGTTGTGATATTGTATGAGGAAGTCGGGAGTGTCAGAGAAGTATGTAAGAGTGGTACAGGATATGTACGAGGGTAGTGTGACAGCGGTGAAGTCTGCGGTGGGAGTGACGGATGCGTTTAAGGTGGAGGTGGGATTACATCAACGATCAGCTCAGAGCCCTTTCTTATTTGCAATAGTGATGGACAGGCTGACAGACAAGATCAGACAGGAGTCCCCGTGGACTATGATGTTTGCAGATGACATTTTGATCTGTAGTGAGAGTAGGGAACAGATGGAGGAGACCCTGGAGAGATGGAGATATACTCTAGAGAGAAGAAGAATGAAGGTCAGCAGGACTAAGACAGAATATATGTGTGTGAATGAGATGGAGGACAGAGGAATGGTGAGGATGCAAAGAGTAGAGGTGGCGAAGGTGGAGGACTTTAAATACTTTGGATCAATAGTTCAGAGTAATGGTGAGTGTGAAAGAGAGGTGAAGAAGAGAGTACAGGCAGGATGCAGTGGGTATAGAAGTGAGTGTCAGGAATGATTTGTGACAGACTAGTACCAGTAAGAGTGAAAGGGAAGGTCTACAAGAGGGTAGTGAGACCAGCTATGTTATATGGGTTGGAGACAGTGGCATTGACAAAAAGGCAGGAGTTAGAGCTGGATGTGGCAGAGTTAAAGATGTTAAGATTTGCACTGGGTGTGACAAGGGTGGACAGGATTAGGAATAAGTATATTAGTGGGTCAGCCCAGGTTGGAAGGTTTGGAGACAAAGCCAGAGAGAGGCAAGATTACGTTGGTTTGGACATGTGCTGAGGAGGGATGCTGAGTATATTGGGAAAAAGATGCTAAGGATGAAGCTACCAGGTAACAGGAAAAGAGGAAGGCCTAAGATGAGGTTTATGGATGTGGTGAGAGAGGACATGCAGGTGGTTGGTGTGACAGAGCAAGATGCAGAGGATAGGAAAAATGGAAACAGATGATCCGCTGTGGCGACCCCTAACGGGAACAGCCAAAAGATAATGATGACGGTGTATTTGCTCACAACTCTAACATATTCCCTTTGTGGAAGAATTAATTTTAGTAATTCTATCTGGAGTTAAGAATGCTCTGTGCAAGCATTTCCGATTAAAAACTTTCCAGTATTGACAATAAAATATTTGATTTAATTTTTTCAGTTAGCTGTAATGAGTGTCCTTTTGTTATATTATTCCAATATAAGGATTTGGGTGTTGTTTTATAATTCATCAATATCTTGTAAAATTTTGAAATACTATTTCCCATGTCATAATCATTATTTATTTTTATTTATTCATTTATTTTACATTTGTTGACCGGGATAGTCAGACTGGATGCATGTCCATTTTCAGCGGAGGCCCGGGGAGAAAAGCTCCAAGGGTAAGCAGATACAGCATTACATATTACAAACAGACTATTTACAGAGATTACATAAGTAAGCAAGTTAAACAAGGTTCCACAGGTTACATTATACATAATTTCATGTAAGTATTTCGTAAGTTTGCGTATTTCTTTAAATGAAGAATTACCAATTATTCTGCATAAATCTTGTGAATATGTCAGAATGCTTTGCATAGTCAGCTAAGCTTGTTGTGGAATTTTGTATGTTGTTTCTATTGTTTGCATATCCAGAACTTTTAGTTCTTTGATACATTGAAACCAACAAACAAATCCTTTGTTCCCAGTAATTATTTCTCTGTATATTTTATGTGGATAGCTCTTTGCAACTATGAATGGTGTTAAAATATCAAATCAGATTTTTAAATCTATATTTGCATTAATAATTTTCCTAAATGAGTCAATGTAATAATTAATCATACGAGTTTTAGTGGGCTTAGTTATATTGCATACTAGTACATAATATGTGCCATGGCAAATAGTTTTTATCTGTTTGAAATTTTTTTTGTAAATCAAATTCATTTACTGATATTAGAGTTAGTCATTCTTTCCCTTTTGTAGAATAATTTGGACTTATCCAATCTGAGATTGTTTTAGATATTGATGTTTTTATATATGTTTCTATATCAGGAAAGTTTAATCCTCCCAGTTTCCATGGTCCGAGTATATTCCTTTCTGGTAACAGTTGTATTGCCAAAGCTATATACAGAATCGTGGGTAGTAAAACCATTTTTATTAAATGTAGTCTATCTTCAAATGTTAATATTATTTTGTTCCACTTTTCCGCAGAGATTTTAATTTTATTGATGATATTATTGCAGTTTTTTTAGATTAATTCATTATTATCCTTGCATAACTCAATTCCTAGATATTTTAAGGTAGATTCTCATTGCCTATAATGTGATTCACCTTCATCTGCAATTCCTTTTTTTTTTTTTTTATGTAAAAATAAAAAGTTTGATTTTGATTTATTGAAATGGAGTCCTGAAGTCCTGTAAAACGTATCAATTAAAATATCTAATTCTTCCAATGTCTCTTTTGTATTGGATAATGTTAATATGTCATCAGCAAAGAGCATTACTTATGAATTGTATTGTTCATAAACATCTACTCCTTTGATTTTTGTATTGTTACGTATTGAATCTGCCAATATTTCAATAGCCAAAGCAAATAGAATCTGTGACATGGGACATCCTTGTTTAGTACCCTTTGTTACATGTATAGATTCAGAGGTGAAAGGACCTAGCTTAACATAAGCTAAATTATTTGTATATATATTATTTAGTAGATGAACAAAGGAAGGCGGAAATACAAATAACACCAGAATTTTGAAAAAATAGTCCCAATTTAGGAATCGCCTCACAGTAAGATGTTGTCCTGTTCGATTTTCAACTAAAGCGTCTTCTGTGTGGAGACATGCGTGAATGGCGCACTTCATGAAGGTTGTGCGTCAGGCCTGGCAAGTCGGTACGTAAAAATCTACTGCCAATCATTAGCGGACCGGAGATCCGCTGTGGCGACCCCCTAACTGGGAAAAGCCAAAAGATACAACAAGTCCCAATTTAGAGAATCAAAGGCTTTTTCTATATCTAAGCCAATTATGAGTGTTTCTTTATTTTCTGTATTAACATAATCTATAAGAGAAATTATCCTTTTAATGTTATGTGTGTGTCTATGAAATATAAATCCAGTTTGATCATTATTTATTGTTTTGGATAGTAGTATTTTCATTCTCTTAGTTAATATTGTCATAAATACCTTATAGTCATTATTTAATAATGATATAGGTCTATAGGAGGTACAGAGGTTTAGGGATTTGTTTTCCTTTAAGATTGGTGTGATTAAGGAATATTTCCAAGAGAGTGATATTAAAGCTTGTGAATGAATTTCTAATAGAGTTTTAAGGAAGAGGGATAGTATCTTAAGGAAAACGTTTATATATTTCCATAATTATATATTTCCATAATTATGCCATCTATACCTGGAGCTTTATTATTTTTACCCTCTTTTATTGCATCTGTAATTGCTTTGTAGGATATGGGTGCTTGCAGATATAGTTTTAATTTTTCTGGTATTTTTTTTATATTAGAACATTTTTCATCTAGATTTAATTGATCGATATGTATATTTTCTTTTTGGAAATGTTCCATATAGTGATTTCTATAGGCATCAAGAATGTCACCAATATCCGAGACATTTTCCCCTTTCTTTTCATGGAAGATGCTTTAAATGTTATTAGCTTTTGATTGTATTTTGATTCTTCTGGATAAATTATGTACATATTTGGGAGGTGTGGCCAAGGTATTAATTTTTAGTTTTTCTAAAGCTAAACTAGTTTTATAACAAAGAAACAGCACCAGAGCACTCCACAGTGATCGGACCATACACAGAGAAAACTAGTAGCACTATAAGTAATAGTTCAAGCATGAAGTATAAAATCCAAGGTTTATTGGAATTCCAGCTTAGCGCTTTCACTCTCATGGGCTTCTTCAGACCTTTTAAATCTCATAAAAGTAATGCTAACATTTATACTAAAGCCTCTGTGACATCATTCTTTAAGTAAAATAGTGTTCACCTGCAAGGCTTCATTCAAGAACAGTTTATAAATACTCAACCACAAAGCGGCTTCTAAAGTTAAAGTATACATATATTAATATATATATATATATATATATATATATATATATATATATATACATATATATATATGTTTATAAAAGTACATATAATTTATAAAAAATACTTAAACACAACAGCATATATAAACATAAAAAATATAAAAAAATATATACTTAAAAATGTTAAATTTTTTTTTTATGTATATAAAAAACATGTATGTGTGTATATGCCATGCATCAACAAAATGTTATGCAACAAATTATGCCAGTTCATATAAGAACTGTATATAAAATACATTTCATAATAGATTCATGTAAGAGCTGTATGAGGACTTCATTATACGATATATACAATGATGTATACAAATATAATGTCCCATCTGACCTGCAGGTCTTTAACAACTAACTTTCTATTTTTTAGGGTCGGTTTAATAGGGACTATGTCATTCAGTCCAGGTCTCTGATCTGCCCTTAGCATTATAATCCACCTGGCTTCTGTCCTTTCTGTATAGTTCCTTAATTTTATGTGTTAGAATTTCGTTGTATTTACTGTTTAACACTTCTACTTTCTTTTTCATCTCCAAATGATTTTGATTTTTTTTTCAGCTTTTACTGACAAGAGTTTGGATTGTAGATCTAATAATTCAGAATACCATTCTCTGATTTTTTTTATACCAAGTTAGGGTTCTACCATATATTCAAGCTTTTAATGAGCCCCATATCATTATTTTATTTATCTCTGTGGTGTAATTAATATCTAAGAAGAACCGTAATTCAGATAATAACCAGGGTTTGAACTCTTTATTTTAGTTATATATTCTGGAGTTAAAGATCAATAGTTTGTACCCATTTTGAAGTTTTAGTATCAATGAATTGTGATCTGAAAAGGGGCAGGAATTGATTGAGAAATGAAATGATTTTAGAGTGTAAGTCATTGCCAGCAAATGTTTTATCTATTCTAGTTTGGGTACCAAATCTGCGATCTTGATGGGAAAACAACAACAATTTATCTTCTTTAAATTTGAAGGTATCTACAAGATGAAATGATTATACCCACTTGTTTAAAGCTTTTGATACAGCAGATATATGTGGCAGTCTTTTATTTGTAGTTTCAGAAATATCAAACATACAGTTAAAAATCTCCTCCTAATATTAAGTTGCCTTTATAATTATTGGAAATTAAATCCAAGTGTTTTTTAAACAGTTCCTGATCCAATGCCTGGGAACCAGTATAGATTGGCTAATAGCAGTTGTTTTGAATGTATAATTCCACCTTTTAAACTTACATACACTCACTAATATTTGACAGGCTGAACTCTTAAGCAGCTTTTTTCTTGTCATCTTCATTTGTACTTGTGTCACATTTTCAGAGTGTTTTACTTTACTAAAAATGTTCAAAAAAGAAACTAAATATATTTTCAGAATCCTCCATCCCATTTAAAATAAACACACAAAACTATGGAAACTTTCAAAAAAATAAAGTTTATCCTTCCAGATAGGAGCAGCTGGCATTATCTATTCTAAAGTCAAGGGTACCCATGCTAAAGCATGTTAAGGATTGTGTTATTACTTGCATTAATTGCCATTATTTCTTTTCTTACCTGTATTCCTTTCCCATATGTGAAAAATAAATTGCCTGCTTTAAGTTAATGCACTTCAGTACCAAGAAAGAAGTGTTCTAGCTACCCTTAAATAAACTATGCCCTGTTATATTAAATGTATTGAAGTATTAACGTTACTGGGGAGACAACTATTTGTTTATCTTATTCATTAACTTCCCACAATTTTAAACTTAATTTTTCACTAAACTACAAGCCAATGTACTTTTAAATGTTAGCCACTCTGTGTTGGGAGAAATGTACCAAGTACTCAGGGGACTAATGATTAATTGCTTGCACCTATACACAGGTAGCTTCTAGGTAACCAGTTGGTAATGAAAAGAAAAAAAACGCTAGTAACTTTGCAGCTGCATGAAAGAATCATTGTCCATTTCACTCAGAATACATTGTGCAGACTCTTCATGGTTAATTACTTGCATCTTTAGACTTCTCTCCAATTAGGGTCAGTTGCTAATGGAAAAATAGCTAATGACTTGGCAAGTGCAAGAAAACAGCTGTTTCCATGCCTTTCATCATTTTGTCTTCTTTTTCAAACCTATTTTCTTAAAAAAATCTTGTCTATAGCTTAAACAATGACATTAATCTAAATATCCACCACTGTAAAAACAGGTGAGATTATCTTAATTCTGCATATAATGTGATCAGTAAACATCTTCATTAACCACCCTGGCAAACATTGCATTAACTTTTAACTTGCTTTTGCCCAACCTCTCTCATCTTGCCACAACAAAAAGTCTGCATACATTACAAATAAGAAAAATTATATTCTTGCTTTAATATTTTTAACATATACAGTACAGCAGTCACCGATAAGACTCCCCCCACTTCAAATTTAAAATAACCCTGACAGCACCCACTACAAAACTGCTTCACAATATGACATGTTATTTTACATCATAAATTTGCATACAAATATTAACAAGAACGAAAAATATTTTTCTTACAGTTACTACTTTAGTCCATTCAATGCAACACCCCTACTTCAAAACAAAAAATGCACCACCACCCACAATGGCAGATCCACTCTTGCTGCAAATGGAACAGACTACAACAAAGCTAGAAATAAAAAGAACATAACAGAACAGTAATGCGACAAATAAAGTAAAACAACAGTATGATGATCCCAGCAATAACAAGGACAAAATGCAATAGCAAGAACATAAACAAATGTCCAACAACAAAATAAATGGAATACAACATCCTTATAATGAAAGAAAATGCATTAGGATGACCCAGCACCAACAAGAACCAGAATACAGCATCAATGGCAGAAATAAGAACAGATATAAACATTGACAAATGTACATGGTTCAGAATTCATTTCTGCAGCAAGTGAGATGGAAGACAACACTTGTACAAGCAAGAGAAACAGAATATCTTTCAACAATGGCAGAACACAGCACCCTTGCTACAGCAAGAGCAAAAGGGGAATAAGACAACATTTGCCTCAACAAGATAAGAAAAATAAGAAAAGAAGCTGTGTTGTTGTTGTTGTGTCTTTTGGATTTTCCCGGTTAGGGGTCACTACAGCGGAACTCCGGTCCGCTAATGATTGGCAGTAGATTTTTTACGTGCCGAGTTGCCAGCCCTGACGCACAACCTTCAATGAAGGTACACCCATTCACGTATGTCTGCACACAGAAGACGCTTTAGCGGAGAATCGAACAGGACGTCTTACTGTGAGACGACAACGCTACCGCAGCACCACCACCGCAGTTTCAAGAAAAGAAGCTATGTGCAATGTAATAAAGCTACTATAGCTAAATCTAGAAGCAGTGTATTATCTAGGAACAACAAAGTAGAATACATTATTTATGTTTTTCATTGTCCTCACAATTACATGTCAGGCACACATAGGTGGCTGTCTTTGGGGGATAGGGGTGAAGAGTAACCAGCCATGCTATGTATATGTATGACAGCAGTCATTTGAAATACATGACTATGGTCAGCTGTACTTTTGCTTTCATCCCAGTCCAACACCAGAGGGATGCATAGGCAGTGACAGTCTTATTTTTTTGGGGGGAGGGGGGGGTAGGAAATCAGGCAGTATTCCCAGAGAAGAAATCCTAAACAATTTCCTTGTTAGTTTATTGTGAGCTACTACTTTTTTAAGCCTTGAACGCTCAGCCCTGGGGGCTTCTAAGACTGAAATTATTTTCTTACTCGTAATTTTTGTTCAGGCCACCATTTGATTAAAACATTTGGGAAAATGCTCTAAAATGCATCCCAGGGCATCTATAACTCTATGTTTTCTAGAGACCCCATCTTAACGGAGTTATTTCCTAAAAGGTTATTACTGTTGTATCTTGGTCAGGAAAGGTGTGTGAAAAGGATGTAAGAAAATCTAAAGTTGAACAGCAACACTGAATTTCTTTTGTTAGTCAATTTCTGTCCAAACCATCCTTGGATGAAAAGGTTGTATAAAAAGAAAAAAAAAACTTTAGAATGCACTTCAGATCATATAGAAAAGTCATGGCTTCTTGAAAAAGCTGAAGAGTAAGGCAAAATTTGCATTGTGTGGGGAACCAGAGATATGAGTCAAAACAGGGAGGAGCACTGGAAGAAGTGCGTGTATGTGGGGGGGGGGGGTGAAACAGTAGATAGTGTCAAAGGTCACCCTGTACCTACAGTTGTTGCAGTCTACCACAGTTGCAGTTAAATGCCAATAACTGTGAATGTCCTGTCCCTTGAGCCAACATGCATTGTAGCTAGAGTTCAGTTTGTGTACGCTACTCATAAAACTCTGCAGCATGAACTCAAATATTAGGTAGCAGAAGAAGAATGTAGAAATACACATATCCACTGTCAGATCACATCATACAATCCAATGATCAGGAAGAAAATGCCATCTGGGACTTCAACATGTACTTCCCTCCCATCAGAAATCACAAAAAGTGTGGATGGAGGGTTTCTAGTTTTTAGTGTTTGCAAAGAATGAAGGAAGAAGAAGAGGAAAAAAAAAACAAATCCTCCATAACAAATAAAAACAATATACACAAAAGCACACAGCAAAAGAGCACTTTATTGATGCAAAATGCAGTTCAACCAGACATGTCTCATCATGGATTCTAGCAATTTTGCTAAAACTATTGTCTTTTTTTACCTGCAGAATGCAATGCATAACCTCTAGCAGCCTACATGCAGAGAAAGGGATGAGAACAACTTCATGTACAGAGCAGGTTGTCAGTCGTAGCAGCTTACATGAGACATGAAGTGGCACATCAGTTTTAGCAGATTTTAATTACATCAGCACATCTATTCTTGCAAGTTAAGTGAAAATACCTTGAACAAAATATTTTTTCCATTGCACATTTTTTTGTTTTCAGAGCTATTTTAGTCCATCAAACCAAAACCATGCTTGCTTCTTAAAATTTTTTTTGTTTTTCCACAAAAAAAAAATGCATGATGATGCCCAGCATATCAACATGATCTTGTTTTATGGCTTTCATGATTTCCTCTTTTTTCTTCTTCTCTCTCTCTCTAAAAAATAAATAAAGGGAGGTAGGAGGTGATTTTTATTTTCATCCCACACAATGACAATGATGAAAAAAAAGTCAAAGTAAAAGGAGTACTTTATATTTTCCCCAAATAACACTTGTATATACTCCTCAGAGAATGTTTAAACTTAAAACTTACACAGCACAGCCACAGAAAAGAAAGTAAGCAAGATGCCTTTGTAAAGATGTATGTATGTCAATTTGCTGCCACCTTCACTGCTCAACTTCCACCTCCATCCACAAGCAAAGTCTATCCACAATCAATTTATTGACGACATCAAATAACTTGGTTCTGTCATTCACCAGATTCTGCAGGAAACTTTTTCTTTTTTTTGAGACAAATGTTTTTTGTGTTTTGCTTTTTTTTTTTTTTTTTTTTTTTTTTACATATCTAAAGCTACACTGCAACACAGATTGTGTAAGAGTTACATCCTTCCCTTTTTTGTACTTTGCTTTTTTTTTTTTTTTTTTGTTTTTTGTTTTAGAAATGTGTGGATTGGAATTAGTTGAACTGCTTTCCTGTAATCTGTTATACTGAAGCATAACAACAACTTGATCACAATCATAATCCTTAAGGATGAACAGTTTAGTAGTGCTCCATGTTGTGGGAAAGACAAATACTACTTTCTATAAAAAGTTGGTTACAGAAAAAGGATACCTCCAACATGTGGAGCACTAAACAAAAATGTGGTCCACTATATGCACAAATGTTTTTTGTTTTTTTTTTACTGCCTGCAATAGAGGAAGTGAAAAGTTCATCCACACTGTGCTGATTTCTTTTAACAGTGGTTGTGAACATCAGCAAGCACAAGAACTGTCTAGACATGCAGACTGTGGGCATAAGATGATAGGAAAAGCTACAGATTTCCATGTGTCAGTGTTTCCTGTTGAAAGAGGTTAAACTTAAAAAGACTCCTTTTGATTTCAAGCAAGGAAAAGAAAGCTTTACCAAGTTCAGACACGTTTCTGGTAACTAAACCAAGCTGTAGAGAGGAAAGGAATACAAGGGTTCAGTTAAACCTGTAGGCGAGGATGGACGTTTCCTTTAAATACAGAGAGCAGTACGTCACTAGAAGTGTCCTTCCATATAGTAGTACACTGACTTGGCAGCTTATGTGGACATGCACAGACTTACAAGCACAGCGTAGCACATGAAATCTGTCGGCATTCTCACATGCACAACAGTTTCAATTTAGAAGTGCACAAAGTTTTGTTTTACCCAACAGAACATAACTAAACTGATGTGCTACTTACATTTTCATGTTTCATGTGTTTCAAAAGTGTCAACTCTCTGTAAGCTCTCTTAGCAAAGATATCGGACTGGAATGGCCGAGACATCTTCTTAATAGCCACCTTCTCACCACTCTTTACATCTATTGCTGAACTGAAAGAAAAATGTACACCTCATTGTCAGCTAAGCATAAAACAACACTGTTGCATTCACGAAAAGATGGTGTCACACATTAAGCAATCTTCCACCTTTATTTATTTGCTGTAAATAGGGAGAACTCAAGAGCCTTTTTTAGTTATGACCAATCTACAATATTAAAAAACAAAGTTATGCAAACACAGCAGCAACACTATAGTAAGAGCCATTTCCTGCGTATACAACTCAATAATCAAAGCAAGACATGCACATGCACAGCCAACACTTAAGTTATAATCATGGTTATTTAAATGAGGACTGGAACATCTGTCGACATTTATCACATGTGCATCCACTTTCCTTTTGATAAAAATGACTAAAGTTGGATATAAACTGCGTGTGTGCAATCTCTAAATAGACTGAAATAAGGCACTCAAGATTTTAAGTCCCTGACTGAAAAATCATTTGTTAAACAGTCTAAGAAGTTCTCAGCAGGGGGAGGGGGTTATAAGATAAAAGGCTTGAAGAAGAAGTGTGTAAAGTACAAGTGAAAAGTTTGGTTTTGAGTAGGCATCCAGGGGTGGGAAAATGTTTTAATAAAACCTCCCATGAAGATCATACAGCCCTAAAGTACGCTGAAAAGACACTTGGTCATATGGAAGAGCACAGTGAGTTTTTTTTTTCAAGTTTAAAGTGAGACCCAAAGGGATGAAAAACTCATGCAATTTTTCAATTTTGCAGATATTTTTGCTCCTGCCTCACTAACCATTAAGGTTTTCCACTCCATCAACCCAACAGGCTTATTCATTTTCCCTTTGAGGCAAGACCCCCATAGTCCATTCAATTCTCCTAGAACTGAGGGTCCCACAGCACCAAAGGTAGAGCCAACATACATTTTCTGGGGCACAGGCTTTGTTTTTAAGCCCCAAACCCCACTGCATAGGTCTAGGATTCAGCGAGTAACTGACTTTAGTGAGAGTAAGTGATGTGCTCCTTAAAGCAAGCAGCCCCATGGGGTCTCCAGCCTCCATACAGGATTCTACCCAAGGAAGTACACACCACACTATTCTCTACAAGAGCCATGAGAAGTGATTATGTCATCATTCCTCTCATGCTTTGCCTGTTCCTCCAGCTCATTAACAAAACCCAGGTCACCTGGTGCTCAGTCAGGACTTTGTCCCTCCAGCTCCTAGCTCATAAAAAAAACCCAGGTCACATGGTGCTCAGTCAGGGCTTCATCCCTCCAGCTCTTAGCTCGTTAACACAGGTCACTTGGTGCTCAGTCAGGAGTTTATTCCTCTACACCAACAGAGCTTGCTACTTTTTTAATTTGCTGGATTACTGATGTTGATTTGAGACATTTGTCTGCTGACCAGATAATCATATCAAAAGTGTAAAAATGGATGGATGTGAAGAAGTGAGGGGTTCTGGAAGCGTTTATGAAGGAGGTAAATAAAACTTGCTCCAATGCATATCCTTGGCAGATGCAAAGGCTAATCAGTTCTGGAAAAGATGAGGTACCATTCACTTTATCATGGGATTTAACATGGAATAGCCAGTCTACCAAGCAACTCTAACCTGGTAAACAAAGTAGGGAGAGGTTATTTCATGTCATTTCTGTAAGAAGTCTGCTGTACTGAATGGAGGCTTTTGAATGGTACTCAAGATTACTCTGGTTAACTTACCTTTGTCTATATTCGGCAAGATATTAATTAGCAAGATGCAGTCTGACCTTTCTGAAAGCTATGATGGAGTTTGCTCCAAGAAGCCAAACAAAATTACATAAGACAAAGGCAGGGAAGACATGTTTCTACTAATAATGCTTGTTAGTGGTTAAAAAAAAAGTGATAGACTGCAGTAAGTAAGAAGCTGAAGAGATCTTTATTTAGGAATTGGAATAATTATGGAAGATTGTCACAGATTTGGGCATAAACCGATTATAACCTTCTGGACAAGTGAAGCTAAGCAGACGTTATAGGCTTCAAAATGTTCAGGGAAGAGGCCACCAGAACTGGCAGAACCAGAGCCCGATAACTTCCTAAATCAGCTAATGACTTCCTGAACAGAAACATGTTTAAAGTGGAAGGTACTTAGTTTACAGTTACTTCCTTTGTTTCAGATTTTAAAGACCTATTGTGCGAGAGACATTTATTGCAGCATGTTTTTTCATCTTGTTTTGTAACAGTTTTGCAATAGTGTTTTAGCATCCTGTTAACAATTTTGCTTTCTGGTAGTGACTATGCTTTTCTGATACAGATTAAATTATGACCAATGTGTGGAATTTCAGTGCTGTTTGTGCAGTTTGTATTTTCAAATGACCAGTCCCCATGTGTCTTGAAAATGTAACTATTTTGGTCAACCATTTCACTGGTAACAGAGGACAATTTAAGAGGACAGAATCCTCTGTGTTTGTTGAAAATAAGTAATCTGAAAGCTGAAAATATTAGGTTATTATCTGGACTCTGTCGTGTTAAAAAACAAAAGTATGTCTTTCTACTTCCACTTATTACTTACAGAGAGGAAGACATGTCCAATTAGATGATTCCTCAATCATGACAGAGGAACAAGATTGTATTCCTGAGGCGTACTCTTATTTTGACAGATCATCATAGACAGTTTCTGTGACAGATTACATCTTTTTCTGAAACTGAGTAATGTCAGAATAATAATAATACAATGCCTGGTTTCGAATGGAGAGATTTTAATGATAGTTTGTTTTAAATAAGATACGATTGGTACTCCATGCACAAGCAGTTTGTGGAGAAAATGGTTTGACAGAGTCAGAGTGAGGTAGGAAATGTACTGAAAACCTATCCACCTAGTAGAAGGCCTTTCATATTTGAAGATGGAAAGTAATCCACTCCACCCGGAAGCTGAAAAAAAAATATCAGAAAAAGCAGATGATGTTGAGTGTGATGCTGAAACAGTAGCGTTACCAGTTGACATGCCTTTGCTTCTGAGTAAGACAGGTTCATAGGTGTGCACGAGGCTAATGGCCCTGGAGGCTTTACAAGCCTAGCCATAGGATTACCCTGACATCGTCCCACCCAACATTAGTTCCCAGTGCCTCTGTCAAGTAGAGTCACTGGAGTGACCCAACGGTGAATTTTCTATTTCCCATCCACTCGTGAAGATTACTCTTGAAGAGGGCCAGTGAGGCATTCTGCTTGACATGTACGGGAAGTCTATTCCATAGCATGGGCACCCTCTGGGTTATGAACCCGTCCCTCCAGCTTGTTCTGTTGATTGTGGTCTCTGGAGCGTGCAGTGCGGAGGGACTGGGATTTCTTTAGATGCAGCATTTCTAACAGAGCTGGGTTAGACATGGCTTTGTAAGTCAAGCAGAGATCACCTCTAAGTAGGCGATATGAAACAGAATAGTTGGACTTTTTGAGTCTGTCCATATAGGACAAGTGTTTAAGGCCTAGGATCCTCTTTGTGAGGTACTTTTGCGGCCTTTCCAGTTGTTGCAGGTGTCTAGTGAGGTACATGCCAAAAGGAGTATTGTACTCAATGATTGGCCTAATGAGGGAAGAGTAGAGGGAGACAATGACCTCTTTCTTCCTGGATGCAAAACCCTTGGTAATGAAATGTGCCACATAGAAGGCTTTTCTAACCACAGTGGCATTGTGGTGGTCAAAAGAGAGGTTGCTGTTAACCTGTGTTCCCAGATCTCTTATAATGCCTTCTGTGTTCAGTGGACTACCATTGCTGTGGTAATTCATGGGAACTGTTTTTTTTCCCCAAAGAGGATGACGACATTTTTTGGCATTGAGCTTAAGGCCATGGTCCTGACACCAGTCATTGGTCTCAGTGAGGCCTTTCCATAGGATATCAACATCACTTGGGGAGTTAATTATGGCACCCAACTTGCAATAGTCTGCGAACATGGTCAGCCAGAGTCCCTTCATGTTGGCCTGGACTTCAGAGAAGTAGATACCAAACAGAAGAGGGCCCAGGACCGAACCCTGTGGGACTCCACTCGTGACTGGTCAGCAGTCTGACTTGGAGTCAGCTACTTTCACTCTGTGGGTTCTATCTGTGAGCCAGTTTGCAACCCACCTAGCGATATAGGGGTTGATGCCCAGCTTAGTGAGTTTTTCTAAGATTCCTGAGTGGGGAATGGTATCAAAGGCCTTGGCCAGATAAAGGTACGCTGTATGAACCACCTTGCCTTCATCCACAGCTCTGGCGAGTGACTTGAAGTCGACCAGGGTGAGCAGGCATGATCTACCCTTCACAAAACCAAACTGTGTGGGATCCAGAGTTTGGAGATTAGCTATATCATTGTTTACTAAGTCCATAATGATGCATTCCACAGCTTTGCATATCAGACTCATCAGGCTAATGGGGCGATAGTTACCTGGGTCCGCAGTTGCTCCTCCTTTGTGGAGAGGGATGACTGTTGCAGTGCGCCATTCGGTAGGGACAAAGCCTGTGGTGAGACTGATTTAACAGGGCACATAGGCGAGGTATCAGTTCACTCTGCAGTTCATGTAGAACACAGCCTGGGATATTGTCAGGTCCCATAGTAGCTATATTCTTGGCCTTGGACAGTGCTGTTTTAACCTGTGCAGCAGTAATACTGGGTGCCTGTCAATCTACTGGTATTGTGATTGGTCCTTTGGTGGGGGAAAAGAGGGGTAAGGTTGGCACTGAATCTGTCGGACAGTATATTGGCAATATCTGTTGGCTTGGTATAGGAGGTGCCATTGTGCAATAGCTCCGAGCAAATCTGGGTATTGCCGTGGAGATTCTTTACATAACTATAGAAGGCCTTGTGGTTGTCTTTACCATCTGCTGAAATTCTGTTTTCATAGCTAGCTTTAGAAGATTTGATGAGGGATCTCACCTTTTTGTTGAGGCTGATAAGGGAGTTTTTCTAGTCTTGGGACTTCACCTTATTCCGCATCAGTTTCCTCCTTCTGTTGTAGAGTTTGTTTATGGCAGGGGACCACCAGATTGGCTTCCTTTTTTGGAGAAGAGAGTCTTGGTTCTATTGGGTATAGTGAGATCCATGCATTTGTGTACGTGTTCGTACAGGGAATTAGTGTACGATTCAGTGGTCATGCAGCTATTCTCCAATTGCATGGGTGCCATGAAGTTAGCCACCTCTGTTTTTAGGAGCCCAAAGTTACCTTTGGAGAAGTTTTTCATGGTGGTTACATTTGTGGGGGGTGGGGAGTGGGAGGGATGTGGATTTCCAAGGTGATAAGTTTGTGGTTGGATCTAACCAGGGAGGAGTTGACTATTGGTATAGAGCAACGGTCACCCAGGTTAGTAATAACAAGGTCAAGGATGTTGCTACCTCTAGTGGGAGTAAGAATGAGCTGGTCCAGGGCATTGGAATTAATGAATTCCAGGAAACGTTGGGCAAGTGTATTGATACACGAGTAGTTTTCCCATTAATGGAGGGGTAGTTGAAGTCACCCAGTATGAGAGTGTTAGGCTGGATCCTGATAATCTCCAGGGTGCTTAGGAATGTGGAGTGCGAGTCTTGGGACATGGTTGGGGACTTATAGCAGGCTACAACCTAAATCACCACCTTACCCAATGTTAGCTGCATCTGAAATATCTCAGATGCGTTATGTTGGGCTACCAGTCTGGAGGTTTGTGCATCCTTTATGAACAAGGAAACACCACCGCCTTTGGAGTTTCGGTCCAAGTTCTGGGACTGAAAGATGTGGAATGAGTTATAGCGTGGTAGTGCAGGGGTGCTTTCTGCTGCCTTGAACCAGGTCTGGGTTACAGCACAAATGTCGATGTTCCCCATTTTAAGGAGTGGATCGAGCAAGTGCATTTTGAGATTTAGACTTCTAGCACTGAGCAGCATGACCTTCAGACTGCATTTGTTTGTAGCTGTTACGGTGGTAATTTGGTCTTTGGAACACTGCCTTAAAAAGACACTACACGGGTGGCAAGAGCCTTGGCTAGTATCCGGAAGCCCAGGGGGTGACAGATGCAGACCATCTCTGGCAAAGCATCGAGGTCTGTCAATCATGTCATCCCAGGCAGACAGATACTGCATCCCTTTAGAACGACACCAGAAACTTACCCAATTGTTGAAATCAATAATTTTCTGCTTGTACTGTGGTATCATTCTGGGTGATGGTAGGATGCTGCTCAGGGCTACGGTCATACCCGCCTGGGCTACATATTCTGAGAGCTCCTCCATGTCTCTCTTCATGTAGTACAGGGAGGTACATCTCAGGTCATTCACACTCACATGTACAATGAGAGAGTCATATTTGTACCTGTTGTTGAGGGACCTGAGTGCGTGGGTTATGTGACAGATCCTGGCACCTAACAGACAGCTGTCTGTTACTTTCTCCTTATTCATCCTAGTGAGTGGGACATCAGTGTGTCTCACTATTGAATAACCTAGGACTAGTGTGTTGGGCATGCTGTTTTGCCTTAGGGGCTTTGGTTGAGTGGCACACTGTTTAGGAGGGTTAGCTGTCTCATGATTAGTGTTGTGTTGTGGTGGTTGAGTGCGTTTCTGACTTGGAGGTCTCTGCTGTTTGGGGGAGATTTTTACTGAGAGCCTCTGCGAAGGTGGGCGTGTGTTTTTATGTGAAGGCAGTGCTGGTGTGTGTTCTGGAGGCTAAGTGTTCCATGTGGTGTGGTGCAAGTGTTGACCTTCTCCTCTTGACCAGCTATTCCGGTCTTGGCTGGAGAGTCTGTGGCTTCCAATTTGGATATACAAGTGCATCTCATGCAAGTCTTAGTACTGGGAGGTAAGAGGAGAGGGTTATCAGTGTACATGACGCAGTTGCTACATTGCCTCAGGATGCCCAAGTTCACTAGGTTAACAGGAGAAAGCAGAGGGAACTGACCTTTAGACATGCCTGGAGAGGTGGGCACTAATAATAAGTACTGGAGTTTCCTTGTAGAACGTTTAGTGATGTGGTAACACTTGTGTGCTACAATAATTGCTACAAGAAGTCTGGGAAAGTGCTAGAATAATAAACTAGTAAAAGTGCAGGAGGGGAGAGAACTCACAGATCTCAGAAACTTACAAACAGTCCAGGATAAAGCAAAGTCCTTATTTGACCTAGATGTCCTTATTACAGCAAATCTGTATCTGGACTAGATGTTCTTTCAAAGGGTTAAAAACAATCCTAGACAGCCAGTGGTTCTTGACTAGATCTGGACATTAGTGTGTCAATATTCTATATAAAGACCATAAGGAAAGTCAGTGTGAAGTTTCAGAGAACATGACTAGGAAGGAGAAGCTGTACGTTTTTAACAAAATGGATCTTCAGTTTGGACGTGCTTTTGTGGATATACTACAGAAATGCTCAAGAAACCTGAATGTATTTCTGACTTGAAATAGATTTTGTCAGTTGTAAGACTTATTTGAAGTATAGCAGATCTAAACCTATATATGACTGCTGTTGGCATGCCTCTGTCATGCAACTATCAATTAAACCTCATGTAATCAAACGATTGGATAACTGGCTGAGAGATTAAAATGAAAGTTAAAATCTAGAACCGTTGCTTAAAATAGGAATTAGTTCATACTGGATCCCACAGGAATCTGTTTCAGGTCTGTTTCTGTTTAATTTGGTCTTCTCACTCTTTGTAATATACGATTAATACGTTGCTTATTAAATACAAGGATGATATTAAAACAGGGGCTGTCAGCCATTTCTGCTGATGTAATATTTATCCGAGAAGGATGCGTGACTGGCTGAGAGATTACGGGTGACACAGTAACACTAAAAATGTGATGTTTAGTATTTTGGGAAACCATCCCCTTGGCCTCGTATACACGAGAACTGCAAACCTCAATGTTGTAAATGAATATAAAGATTTAGGAATTATTTTTAAAGCGGCTTTAGTGACACCACAACTACTGTGTCAGAACATACACTCTCTGTAGCATTCTTTTATCTCTCAGGCAATTGGCCCAATTTCTTTAATTACCAACATCTTTCCATTTAATTTTTATACAGAGGGAACAACATATTACCGGAGAACACAATTTAAATCTAATGTATTTAATTTTTCTACCACATTTCTACCTTCCCCCTTTGTACAGCTGTAGTAGAATTTAATCAATTTGCCATATCACAACATACTAGTCATTGTGTCATGTTAAAGTGGTCTCTGTATCCTCTACAAACATTTTCACCTCATGGAGGTATCCCTCTAGCATTCCAAGTCCGCGTCTAATGTAGAGTATTATATACCTGTCCCATAATGACCATTTTCTTCTATATTTACTATTCCTCCCTTTTAGCAAAGTCAGTTCTTGCCCTTGGAGTTCCTCCATTAACTTCATAACATCCTCAGCCCTGGACTCCTGTACAGACTTCTAGTTCCTATTTATGACTTTATTTTTGAAACTATCCATAGAACAGACACCAAGTCCCTCTTGTATCTTGTAGCGGAAGTCTCCCCAACATGGCTAAGCAAATAACTAGTTTCAGTACTTGTATATCCCTCCTCTAGTGTTCCTGTAAATCCTTATGAAATTTCTGCAACTTGTTACAACTCCAAAATATGACTCCAAAAGCCTACCAGCTCTTGTTTACACAGCCAGCACCTTCCATCAGCCCTATTAAACATCTTACTCAACCTGTGTGAGGTATAAAAGGATTTGTAAAGACATTTCCAGACAAATACCAGGAAGTTTCTTGTTTTATTACTTTACTTGGCATATTACAAATCTCCTGCCAACTGTCCTCCAAACCCACTATCCCTAATGTGTTACACTGACCTTTTTGTTATGTTTCAAAGCCTTATACAACCTGCATATTGGCTTTTCTTCACCTGCCTCCTCCGATTTAGCTTCCATTAATAATGACACCATTTGGGGTCACTCTGTTTGCTTTCCCTCTGTTTCACTGTCATTTTCCAAGATCATGAAAAATCCTCTGTATCTAATCAAATTGTATCTCCCCATTTCAAACTCTTCTGTAAGTTCATTTATTGTTTTTTTTAGCTGTTGCCTTGCCTTAATTGTTCCCCAAACTGAATAGGACACTCTGTTTATCCCAGTTGCCTACTATATCTGTATTTATTTGAAACTTATGTTGCCCAAGCCAAGTGACTGGAGTTAAAAACATCCACCACCTTCCTATGGCCCTTTTAATCTATTTTCTAAAAAGTATTTTAGCTGGGTCAGTTGCTTGTCTATTATATTGTCTTACCACTTATCTCTCCATATGTCTATGTTCATATTTTGCTGCGACTCTCCTAGCACAGCTACAAACATAAGCTTAGCTGGGTTGCCAGGTAGTAGTCATGTACATTTGGGACCACCATGCCTCCTTCTGCCTCTGAAGCGAACATGACCTTCCATCCTACTCTGGGTCACTAGCCTGCCCAAGTGTACTTGGAAATTCTTCTTTCTAAAGCTTTCCAATTTTTCTTGGGGCAGGTAACGCAAAAACACCTGGCCTGTATATAGTATAAGAGTCACTATAAATAAACATATTCACTGCCCAGATCCTTTCATCCACCTCCATTTTTCAGAACTCCCACCTCTTTACCATTCTATTTTGATTTGCATCTCGTTTCAGGAAACCAATGGTAAATCTTTGGAACTTCTCATTAACCATACCCCCAGATATTTCATTTTCAAGTGCCCCCAGAGCATCAGATAATCTTACACTGACTAATATGATGTAGCACAGTTAATAAGGAAAATACAAAATCACTCTGCGTTGACTCTATAGGCAGCTACTTCTTTAAATTGATTTAAGATTTTAAACAGCTTTGTAACATCTCTAGCTGGGTTACTTAAAAGATTACGTCAGTGAATATCGCTAGTTTAGACCATCTCCTAAATACCAGACCTTTATCTCAGACTGATAGATCTTATTTGCTAGGGGCAATGCAAAAAGCAACAGGGATACTGGACACACCTACCTGGTTATCCTTTGAATTCTAATAACATATGTTACCCTTTCATTTACATTTATTCTTGCCCATGCATCCTACTATATTTTTTGTAATAATTGTATCACACCTGGCAGAACACCCATGCGATCTGGTACTTTCCATAGGTATGGCCAAAAGACTGTCATAACGCTTTTTTGGCATCTAGACCCATCAAGATCAGCAGTTCCTTAGTATCTTCTTCCACTTTTTAAATCCAGTTAACTAGAAGGATGTTAACTGTTTTCTTCCCTTAAACCCGTATTGATCGAGTTTAATATTCATTAGTAATAGTGCTACTCTATTAGCTAAAACTGCCACAAATGTTTGGTAATCATGGTTTAACACTGCTATAGGCCGGTAAGATCCCAGGTGAATGGGATTCTTCCCTTCTTTGGGATTACAGTGATAATGGCCCCCTCCAAGACTGAATTATCTGTCTTGAACTCAATATCCCATTACATAATCTTGCCCATTGTTGCCTCATATGGTCCCCTGACCAAGTTTCCACACTTAATTCAGAGCCCATAACTCCTGAAAGATTTACATGTACTCTGTGTGCTAATTTCTTTGATTTCTTGTTCTGTAATGGGCTTAAACTCTCTGGTTCTTTAACTCTATTCTGTGATCCCACTTAACACCTTCTTCCTGCTTAGGGTAGAATTCTTCAGATCTCTGGAATACCCTGTCTGCTCTGGATCAACCCTCACTTGCCTGATTTTTATTATTCCTTATTTTTGCTGTCTTTCTCTCTACTCGTTGTTGACATAATTTTAATGCTAATAGTTTTTGTAGTCTCGTTGTGTTTGTGAAATATCTAAGCTTTGTTGCTATTTGGCTTCTTGTTATTTCATCCTCCATACATTTTTCTGTTTTTGCATTAATTCCCTTCGTTCCTCTTTTTGTTCCAAAATTTTATTTTGCTACCCAAGTGTTGCAGTTCTTGAGTTTTGCTCAACTCAAGTTTTTGCCACCTCCTCTTTCCATTTTATTCTTTATCTTCAGACACTTTTAGGTATGCCTTCAAATTACTTTTTTTCCTTTTCCCAGTTTTCTATTAAACCTCTTCCCTGCCTCACATTGTTCTGTGTACTGCTCATCAAAAGTTCCTTTATCTAGCTTTTTCTGCAGGTTTATCCACAGACTACTTCTTATTCTACAGTTCCTATTTGGTACATGATCTGTCAATCTACACTCTACCAGTACATGATCTGCTGTCAAGCTACTAAACCATGCTCTTCAGATATTAAAAAAAAATCTATCTAATCTTGAGAGAAGATCGTGCTGCATGGAAACAAAAAGGTATTCTGTGTCTTTCCTGTCTGAGATCAACTCATTCATATGCTTCTTCATATATCCCGAACCACTGTCTCTGGCATTACCTACCTTTTCCTAGGCACCCCTGTAACAACTAGCTTGTCAATTACTATGTTCCAATCCCTCCTAGCAATAGTAGGCCTTGATGAAAAGTGGACACTTCATCTAGTATTTTTCTTAACCCCTCTTTCCTAGTCTTGGGTGGTATACATATTCCCTAGTGTCACCTGTTTCCCCTTCCGATTACCGCTCAGGAGTATATACCTGCCTGATCTACTTGTGATTCTTCTTTTCTAAATACTGTCTGCCCCTCCAGAGTTCTAATATTCTCCCCCCACCCGTATCCTTCCTTCCTATGCTTCTGCACAGAAGCCCTTGCCTCCGCATTTTATAACAAACCTTACAGGTTTTTCCCCCTATCAAGTGACTCTCTTGTATGCGTATTTTAAACTTTACTCTCACTAATTCTTCTACCATTTGGATATTGATTAGCTTTTATTAGTGCATTAGGTATCCCTGCAAGCCGCTATAGAACCAACAAAAAAAACAAGTATTTAACCCTTGTTTAAACCCACCATTAACTTCAATAACAAAAAACATATTTCAAACTATGTGCACTCTTCCCCCAGTCTCCTTTCTCCCCCAGGTATCTTCCTTTACATGGTGAGCTGTCACTCTTCTGATGACTTAGTGCTCAGCCATATACTTGAGCAGGTGCCTCCCCATAACTCTAGCACTTGTCTAGTATTATAAATGTAATCAACCCCCTCATCCCTTACCACATAATCTTCTTCCAATTTCTACTCTGCACAACTTTAAAAAAAAAAAAAGCGCAGTGAGTCGTAAACAGCTGGTCCAGCTCCTTATAGGGTCCTTTCTCTCAATAACCTTAACCTCTATAATGTTTCTCTCCATGCTGGGTTTCAGTTTGACCATCATGACCCATTGGATCCTCTATGTTTTAATGATGCATCTGTGGCCTGACACAGTATGGAACTTCTGCATTCCAATGTTTTAACAACTAATACGTCAAGCAATGTTCACATCCCCCATCAGGTTCAAGACCCCATTACCAGAAGACCCAATGCAAACATTTGAGAACTCTACTCATTGTGCACGTACATGCTGTATTGAGGCCCAAGAATTCATGTTTATCTGAATTCCAATAATGGACATATATACAATATTAACCTTTGAGCTTTATCTTTGTTGTGCTAAATCCCTTGTTCAATACTGTCAACATTTTAAAATTATACTCAAGTGCTGAGATGTCAATAGCAAATTACAGTTTGTCTGAAAACAAGCAACAACATCTTTCACCCAGTCCCCATGTTCCCTCCTTATACAGGGGACAGGCATAATTTATTGTCCAAAGCATGTCTTGCAGTTTCAGATAATCCACTTCTATACAAAACACAATCACTAATTTACATTTCCTTTTCTTCATCTAGGGCCCGAGGGTTAGCCTCGTTTTCCACATGATGGATAGTGTCTCTTATCCTTTTAGATAACTGCTTGACTGCTTTTGGTCTGGCTGACATCTTTTGCCTAAATGTGGGAAATGACTTAACTGACAGCCTGGTTTCTGCTGTTTCCGTTTTGGACACTGTTATATTTAGTATCTGTTTTCCTTTTGAATTTTCACTTTGCTATTCCATTGCTATGCTGAATCTGTCTAGTTCCTCTATAACATTGGCAGGATCAAGAAATGTTTTTACCCATCTTAGCAGGTTTTAGATTAACTCACATCTATGAGTGTGGCTGTCAGCTTGAGAGTTTTGTTTCTATTAGGAGGGTAAAGCTTCAGTATCTGAAGATGTACATACTTTTGTGTATTAATATTAAGTTAATAAGTTTTTAAGGCTATTGGGGGTATATGTGCATTTTTTTGTCTGATGGCTTTAAATAAAAGAAAATGTTGTACAAGATGTGACATAGGCTCAAATGGATATGGCAAGAAAGCATTATATAAAAGATCAACCTGTCAAACAGTGTATGCATGTAACACAAAAGCTGGAACTAGTCATTTAATAGAAAGGGTGTTACACATAAAAAGTGGGAATAATAACCTTTTAATGCAATGATGCTTTCTGTAATGTTTTTAAATGTCAGTCTCACAGATAAATACAAAAAAGAAAGAGTAGTGAACTATATTAAAAAATGTAGAGTGCAAATAGCTATGTTACAGAAGAGACACAAAGTACTGCACATGTGAATTTGGTAAAGAAAGGTTTTCAGGATGGCTATTCAGTGGAATACCTGTGAAAAGGAAAAGAGGAATACTTACATTAATTACAAGAGGAGCTTCAATAAATGACAGACGATAAAAAAGATAATAATGGCAAATTTGTAGTGCTAAAGGGCCAATGGCAAGGGAGGAAGATTACACTGACGTGTATTTACATTCCACCTAAAACTGCTGTAAACTGCTTAAGAAAATTCTAGGATAAATAATCAATTTTCAGCAAGGAATATAGCTTACAGGTGGAGACTGAAATGTGATTTGCAACAGCGAAGATGTGGCTGGGAGCCCCAAAGGAAAAGTATAACAAAGGAGGGTAGATTTTTGAAGAATTTATGAAAATATTTGGCATGGAAGATGTGAATTCAGTAGCAGGAGTTTGGAATAAATTTACATATTATTCCCCACGCTATAAAAACTGAGCTAGGCTAGACAGACTCTACAGTTCGCAGGAACATGTGCATTTAATTAAAGGACTTGATACACAGCCAATAACCATTTCAGATCATGCACCAATAATAAGTAAAATAAAAACAGAGTAACTGAATAAAAATGAAACACTGGCACTTTACCATCTATCTGTTGAAAAGAGAGGAATTGGTAGCGGACACAATTCAGGGACTATTAGACAGCATAGACATTTCTTCTGAAAATATAGCTAGGGTGTGGATAAATTGAATGGAGTTTAAAAATAGGTTGAAAATAAAAGAAAGAGCGCTATGGTTAAAGAAGTAGCAAGCATTATTTAGAGGGACTGACAAATGTTAAAGTACTGCAGAACAGGGGATGGGAGGAATCTCACAGAACAAGAAGAGAATCAACTGCAGAATGCCAAGCAGAAAAAAAGAAGTTATGTCTCACCATAACGTTCCATCCGTGTTGTAGATCTTCATTCCTTCATTACTGATACGACTTCAGTTCCGTCCTCGGAACCGACATGGCTGGTACCAAGCTCGTGTTTGCCAAAAACTCTCAGCTACGTCCTACCCACAATGCCCCACTCAGTCTCTTCAGACTGAGTTTGCCCGACCTTATACTATAAAGAGATTAATAATGATAGTAGGAGGCTCTGTCTCCACCAGGAGTCCAGGCAGGTGGAAGGAGGGTGGGAAGTAATGAATGAAGATCTACAATACAGATGGAACATTACTTCTTCATCTGATGTTGTAAATCTTCACTCATTCCTTACTGATAGGACAGAGTCCTCGGCTACTTTTAGTCCTGGGTGGCCCTAAGGAAGGATATTCCTGAGGACCACTGAACCAAAAGATGCTCTTTCCCTGGAGGCCAAATCCAATTTGCAATGAGTGATAAAGGTATGTGGACTTGCCCAAGTGGCTGCTGCGCAGATATCATCCATAGAGGCTCGGGAGTGAAAGGCCACTGGTAGCTATCAATCTAGTTGAGTGAGCCTTTATTTTGGAAAACAAGGACATTTTGTTATGTTGGTAGATGAAAGTTATGGCATTTCTGAGCCAAGAAGATAAGGTCATTTTGGAAACAGGCTTACCCATCCTGGATCCTGCAAATGCTACAAACAATTGATCAGCTTTCCTAAGAAATGTATTTTTGTCCAAGTAAAAATGAAGTTGTCTATGAACATCAAGGGTATGTAGAAGGTACTCCCGTTTACTTGAATGATGGGGAAAGAAAACTGGTAGGTCAATAGATTACTTGATGGAAAAAAACAGAAATGACCTTGGGCAAAAAGGAGGGATTAGTACAGAGAGAAATTCTATCCTTGTGGAAAATCAAATACAGTCTCTTGACACTCAAGGCCTGCAACTCAGAAACTCTTCTCGCTGAGGTCAGGGCTACTAGGAGTAGGGTTTTCCAGAACAAAAATTTTATATCACATGAATTAGAAGGCTCGAAAGGAGGACTTGTTAACAACTGAAGCACCAAAGTCAAATCCCATGGCTCTGTAGGGGGCTTCACAGGAGGTTTAATATGTAATACTCCTTTTATGAAGGTTTTGCACAGTCAGTGTGACATAACTGATGAATTGTCAACTCCATTGTGAAAATTTGCAATAGCTGCTAAATGTACTGTAATCGTCAATGCTGAAGCTCCAGCATGCAACAGGGTAGTGAGATATTCTAGGATCTTCTAAATAGGCATAGAGAAGGGATCCATGTTTTGTTCTTTGGCCCACACAGAAAACCTAATCCACTTACTGAAATTAATTTTTCTGGCAGATGGTTTGTGCGAAGCAAGGAGGATCTCGTGAACAAGGGATGAAATATCAGGTAGCCTGGCAAGCATCGGAAGTGGAGAAACCAAGCTGTGAGCCTGAGGCTGGGGAGATTGGGGTGATTCAATCCCTGAGGGTGAGTCAGCAGTTCTCGAGACTTGATCCAGGATCCATGGGCTGTGGATCAGGTGAGGCCATAGGAATGGGAACCAGACTTGACGGAGCCAATAAGGGGCAATGAAGATCATTTTGCTTCTCAACCTTTGAGCTTTCTGTAGACATTTTGGGGTGAGGGGAAACTGGGGAAAGGCATACAGTATATCTGAGGGCCAACTGTGCAGCAGAGCATCCCTCAGTGACGCCCCCTGATGGGGGATCAGGGCAAAATAGCTTCTGCAATTTTTGTTTAGGGGTGAAGCAAACAGGTCGCAGCAAGGCCTGCCCCAGCAACGGAAGATTTGAGCCACTATAAATCGGGTCGAGGGACCACTCGTGAGGCATCAATATGTTCCTGCTCAGACTGTCTGCAGTCAGATTGGAGCTCCCGAGAATGTGCGTCGCTATGAGAAAGCTATTGGAAGCCATCGCCCAATGCCATATTCTCATGGCTTCCCGACAGAGGGTAAGACCTGGTTCCTCCTTGTTTGCTTGATGTACCAGACAACTGACATGTTGTCCAATTGTACTGCAATAGTCCCGGAAGGAAGGGATGTGTGGAACGCTTGCAATGCTAAGAGAACTGTCCTCAATTCCATTCCAGGACATTTATGTGCAAATTGTCCTCTATGGGGGACCAAGTGCCTTGGACCGTCCTTCCCTGGAAATAACCCCCCCCCACCCTAACAGGGAAACGCCCATGGTCACCATTGCTTTGGGCTGGGGAAGACAGAGCGGTCGACACCAAAGATTTGTTTCCGGCTTCATGCACCATAGCATTTCTCCCTTGCAAAGGTTTGTAAGGCATATCATGTGGTCGAGTGGGTAGGTTAAGATCGATCATTGTGATGAAAGGAGCCACTGTAGTAGTCTCATGTGCAACCTCAGCAGGGGTACTAAGGTAACGGTTGCTGCCATAGAGCCTAATAGTTGTAGTGCTAGTCGTGCTGGTACAAATGTCTATGGAAGGAGAATGTGAATCTGATTTTTTATTTTTGAAAGCCTGCAAGGAGGAAGGGAAGCTTGACAGGAAGTTGTGTCGAAGATCACTCCAATGAATTCCAGTGCTCTTGTTGGAGACAGGTTTGATTTTTCCATATTGATCATGATACCTAGGCGAAGAGCAAGGCCTTGAGTGTAAGAGACTGAGAATGAGAAGGTTCCTTGTCGTGGCAATGAGGATCCAATCGTCTAGATATGGAAACACCTGGAATCCTTGTAGTCGTAGATGAACTACTATGACTGCCATACATTTGGTAAACACTCTGGGGGCTGAAGAGACTAAAAGGGCAGGACCTTGAACTGGTAGCGATTGGCTTCCAGCCGGAAGTGAAGAAATCTCCGGGAGCTTTTGTCCATTTTTATGTGGTAATACATGTCCTGAAGGTCTACAGAGCACATCAAATTGTCCTTCCCCAGAAAGGGGAGACTGGACTGCACCGTGATCATCTGGAATTTTTGAGGTTTGATGAATATGTTTAGTAGGCTGAGATCCAGGACTGGTCTCTAGTCCCCTGTCTTTTTTTGGCACTAAAAAGAACCTTGAGTAAACACTGGATCCTATTTGGTCTGTTGGGACTGGTTGGATGACTCTTTCTTAGCAGCTTTTTGATTTTCAAGGCTACAGCATTCCTCTGACCCGGTAGAATGTTGGGGATTCGTTTTACGAGTCTGCGAGTGAGATCAAATGGGATATGATAGCCTCTGGATATTATTCTCTGCACCCACGAATCCATTATGGGTTGTCAGGCTTGTAGGTGTAGAGCGAATCGCACCCAGACCGCTTCCAGACTGCTTCCAGAGGAAAACAATCAGGCTGCTTCTCAGGAGCGCTGGATGGGTCGGCCAGAGAATGAATCCCTAGCACCCTGGTTACGCGGACTCCCTCTGCCCCGAAAGGGTTGTCTTCGGGATGAGTTGCCCCCTCTGTCCTGGGGGGGAATGCTCATCACGAGTGTCATGAAAATATCCCTGGGACTTCTTGAACCACAATCTTCCTCCCCTCTGGTTCCTGGAGTAGGATTTCTGGGGGGGGGGTGGAAAAACGTACGCCCATGGCAAATGAGATCTTTCAGTCTCTCTCACTACATGATAGTGTGTCTCTTACTTTTGGACCAAAGAGGGAAGATTCATCAACAGGCGCATTGACAAAGGAAGATTTGAAAGGGTCCACAAAGCCACACAAATGCATCCCGTCTCATGACGATGCCAGATGCGGCTGCTCGAGATGCCCCCTCGGTAGTGTGAGAAATCAAGCGCATCGAGGAGTTCAAGATGGATTCTAGGGTAGCTAGCTGGGAGACAACAGTATCACACACCTCCTCAGGCAGTAGCCCCGCCAAAGAGGCAGACATTTCTGAAATTAGGTCTCTTTGGAGATCCTACTCCAGGAATCAGAGGGGAGTAAAATTGTGGTTCAAGTCATCCCAAGGATCTTTTTGTGACACTAATTCAGTGACTGAATGGCAAAGGTCGCTGAAGCAAAGGTCTACTTCCCCAGTCTGTTCAAAGCCAGACACCCTGTTCGGGGGATGAAAAGTGAAACTATCTTCTGCCAGCTCCCTCTTAGTGGCTGCCGCCATGACCATGGAATCTACTACTAGCTGTTTGGACCAGTTCGGGTGGTCTTCAGCCGTGGACAAAATTTTATTGGGCCTCCAGAGGACAGGTTCTATGTTGTCCAGAGCCTTCCAGGCATGCTGCACGATAAGCCTAATGAGCTCATCTGCAGGTGGGGTCACCCAGGAAGTAGATGGTCGAGCACAGAAAGCCTGCAAGAACACAGATTCCTCTTAAGAAGGGTTGGAGGATTTCCAATCTTCCCCTCTGCTTGAGGATCTCAAGAATGTCTCCAAATGAGACTTCTTCCAGGGGAGACCGTAGGGACCCGTCTACCTCATTGTAGTCTGTGTCTTCGGTGATGGATTCCTCAGAGGAACGAGATGCATTCTCTTGCAAATTTCTTCCGGGGTGGCTCACTAGTGGGGTCTTCTGAGGAGGACTCCAGAGAAAGGGTTCCCTTCAAGGGAAGGTCTTGCGGCTCCCGTGCCAAACATCCCAGAGTAGGAGGTTGGGACAGCTACATGCTAGAGGGGAGGGGGTTCTGGTCCCGATGCCAATGGTGCCAACTGTGAGCCTGTAGAAGCGAGGACCTTCTCCATCACTTGGAAAGTAGGCCCACCCGAATAGGGATGGGAGCCCGGAAAGAGACGGGCAACCTCAGAACCGGGGTCACACCCCGCCCTGACAAGCCCACCCCCAGGTGAGGAGCCCCGAGAGGACCAGTAGCTGCTGGAGCTGGGACCATAGACGGTGCCATAGAAAAAAATTGGCGCCGAACTAGGTGCCACAGTGCTAACAACCCAATCACTGCTCCGAGGGTGCACCAGTCCTGAAGGAGCTGTGGTACCACTGTCGGAGCCGAGACAGAGATGGACATCAGTGCCAAAATCTCCGAAACCTGGGAGGAGGTCGGAGAAGGATAAACAGGTGAATATGCTGGGAAAGCTTCCATTCCAACGGGGAGGGAAGACCTAGTCGGGGTCAGTAAGCCTCTAGCTGCCAAAAGCTGGTCCACAACCCTCACTACATCTTGTTCTGAGAGACTCTTGGTGGATCTGATGGACGCTGCTGATGGAGATTCTGGTCTTTCAATAAATGGGCTGAATTGCTGCCCCAAAAAGGGTCATAAGATGGGGAGCACCTTGTTCGGGCAAGGTGCTCAATCTTTGGAACCACAGGTGTCATCACACAAACACTATAATCCTAAATTACAAATATAACTACCAAAATACAACAGCAAGAAGTTATAGGAAAGTAGAAGATTTTTATATATATAGATAGAAGGAGGGAGTACCAACAATGACACTAAGAAATACCAAAAAGTGGTAAGGTAAAGGGCCTACCAAAGGTAGGGGAGAGGGATACTACCAACGATGGTATGAAAAGAACTACCGAAGGTAGAGGGTAGGGTTTAGTATAGAATTTAAAGACAAAAGGGATAACCTTAAAGAAAACTGACTAAAGGAAAGTAATTATATTCAATAAACCACAAAAACACTACACTTAGCTTGAGAGAAAGGCTTGGCACGCCTGACGAGGAATGCACCAAACGAGATCTGGAGAGACTATGAAAGGGGCATTGTGGGTAGGACTTTGAGTTTTTGGCGGGCACAAGCTTGGTACCGGCCGTGTCGGTTCTGAGGACGGAACCAAAGTCCTATCAGTACGGAATGAAGATTTACAACATCAGATTAAGGGATTACCTCGACAATATGCTCAAGTTTAGAAAGACTGCTGTTAAGCAACTATTTTTTCATAACAGTACAGCGCAAAGACTTTTAGCACAACGACTAAGGCAACAGAAAGTAGAAAGGACTGTCGCCAAGCTTAGGGAACCTATAACAAGGAATGCAACAAGAAATCTTGTAGAGGTATCAGAAATATTTAAGAAATTCTGTGAAAGTCTGTATAACGCAGAGAAATACGGAAATCAAGAAAAGATAAATGGAAATGTTTATGGAAGAATTAAATATGCCAAGGTTAGAGGCAGATGAGGCTCAATTACTAATGGCTAAGATAAGAGGAGATGCGATACAAACTGTAATGTATAATGTATAACCAATCTACAGGAAAGTCTCCAAGAACAGATGGTAATCCTTTGAACCGATCTGACTGTTATACAGCTCGTGTCAGCCAAAAAAAAATCTCTTGAGCTACTAGTGTACCCACAATTCCTCTCTCTGCATTACCACAGATAGGGTATCTTCTTCTGTAAGCCTGTAAACTCTAACTCAAGCCAGAAGCCATGTCCAAGGTGTAACCTAACAAAGAAACCCAGCATGACGCTCAACCAGAACTCTATAGGAGGGGACAGGTGAGGTGGGACGCAAGAATAGATTTAAGATCGACAACACCGATGGAACGCTATGCTAAGTCATAATTTTTTTATCTGATGTTGTCAATCTTCATCAGTTATTGACTTGTGGGACAGAGTCCCCAGCTACCTTAGATCCTGGGTGGCCCTATGGAAGAACATTTCTGAGAACCATTGAACCAAAGGAGGCTCTCCCCCTGAAGAACATATCCAATTTGTAATGAGTAATAAAGGTATGTGGAGCAGCCCATGTTGCAGCTGTGAAAATCTGACATGGAAGCTTTAGAATGAAAAACAGCTGAAGTGGTCATAGATCTGGTAGAATGTGCCTTCACCAGCATAGAGTCTCTTAGATTCTTTTTCGTATAAATAAAGGAAAGGCACTCCCTTAACCATCTTGATAGAGTAACTTTAAAAACAGGCTTGCCTAAGGTTGCACTTATTAAGATACAAACAATTGTTCTGATTGTCTAAATTGCTTAGTTCTGTCCAGACAAAAATGTAATTGCCTGTGCGCATCCAGAAGGTGCAAGCAGTATTCGCCTTTATTAGAAAAATTTGGGAAGAATACAGGGAAGTCTATAGATTTACTGATCTTGGCCTCTGAAATTACTTTAGGAAGAAAGGACAGGTTTGTTCTGACTGACACGCTGTCATTATGGAAAACTAGATAAGGGGCTTTAGAACATAGAGCCTGTAATTCAGAGACTCATCGCGCCAAGGTGACAACTATAAGAAGCAACATTTTCCAAGAAAGAAACAGTCACAAGTAGCTGCAGGTTCAAATGGTTGTCATGTAAGAGACTGTAATACAAAAGTCAAGCCCCATGGTGGTAGAGGATCCTTGAATGGGGGCTTTAAATGAATGGTGCCCTTAAGAAAACCCTTACAAAGCCTGTGGGAGATTAAGGGCCAATCACCGAAACCATTATGGAAATTTGAAATAGCAGCTAAGATAACTTTAACTGTGGAAGAAAAAGCTCTTACCAAAGATTGCAGTTAGAAACTCTAGAACTGTTTCTACTGGCACTGAAAAAGGATCTCGACCCTTATCACAAGCCCATTTCTATTTACTATGGTAGAGATTCCTGGTGGATAATTTATGGGATGCCAACAAAATGTGCTGCACAGGAGATGGAATGTCTTCATGCTTGGTGACTAATGGAATTGGAGAAACCAAACAGTCAAGCTTGAGGATCTGTAAACTGGGGCGCACTAGTCTCTGAGGATGGGACAGAAGGTCTGGAACTGGGCCCAGAATCCATGGGCAGCGAAGTAGATGAGGCCAAAGGAAGGAAAACCATATTTGTCGAGGCCAATAAGGTGCAATGAGGATTACTTTGCTTCTCAACTGAGCTGCTTTCTTGAGGAAAAAGAGGGATCAAAGGGAATGGGGGAAGGCATAAAGGAGACCGGGGGGCCAATCAAGGAGAAGAGCATCTCTGGGGGACTCCCCCGGAGGGGAAATTAGGGCAAAAAAGCTTGTGCACTTGTTGTACAGGGTTGAAAGAAACAGGTCGCAGCAAAGCTGACCCCAGACAAGAAAGATCTTCTTTGCCACTCAAGTTTAGAGACCACTCATGAGGCATGAGGATATATCTGCTCAGTTTGTCCGCAATCAAGTTTGAACTCCCCGGGATGTGCATTGCTATCAGAAAGTGGTTGGAAGTTATGGCCCACAGTCACACTCAAAGGGCTTCTCGACACAACGGCCACTATAGCACTGGGCTGAGGGAGGACAAAGGAACGGCCTAAAAGAATCTCCTTGGACTGCATCCACCAGGATAGGTCATTTTTGCATTGCCTGGCTATAAAAACTAGGTGATTCATCGGATGGGTTAGAGTAGACCATTGGTTCACAAGCAGCCACTGAAGAAGTCTCATGTGAAACCTTGCCAGTGAGACTAATGTGATAGCTTGCTTGCAGAATTTGCTGAGCCGGTATTTTGCTTGAACAAAGAATAGGGTGAACCTGCAATTGTATTTTCTGCAACCTGTGGTGGAGAAGCGATGCCACACAAGACAGTGTTGAGACAAGCTCCAATGAATTCCATATCCTGAGAAGAGTTAATTGTAACTTCGCAAGATTGATAGTGATGACAAACTGTTGAGATAGCTCCAGAACAAAATCAGTTGTTCGTAGAAGTAGATGCCCAATGGAAGCGGTGAGGAGTCAGTCATCTAGGTAAGGAAACACCCAGAATCCGGGCAGCCTCAAATGTGCTGTGACCACTGCCATGCATCTGGTGAACACCCTGGGGGCTGTGGTGAGACCAAAGGGCAGCACTCTGAATTGGTAATGACTAGCTCCTAGCCGGAAGTGGAGAAACGTTCTTGAGCATTTGTCCATCTTTATGTGGTAATACGTGTCTTAAAAGTCTATGAAGCACATCCAATCATTTTCCTCTAAGAAGGGAAGTATTGACTGAACCGTGACCATCTGGAATTTTGACTGGTGGACAAATGGGTTTAGAATGCAGAGATCCAAAATTGGTCACCAGTCCCCTGTTTTCTTTGGCACTAAAAAGAATCTTGAGTAAAATCCGGATCCTAATTGGTCTGGTGGGACTTTTGGGAAGACTCTTTTCTAGCAACTTTTGTATTTCTAATGCTGCTTGATCCCTCTGACTGGGTGGAATGTCAGGGAGTCTTGCTCGGGTTCTCGGATAAAAGGTGAAGGGATTAAATACCTTCTAGAAATAATCCTTGGCACCCAGACATCGGTAGTTATGCATCGCCAGGCGGTTGGGTGCAAGGAGAATTTTCCCCCGACTGCCTCCACAGGCAAGCAATCGGGCCCCCTTTCAGGAGTGCTGGTAGGGTTGACCAGAGAAGAATGACTCCCTGGAACCCTAATTCTGAAGACCACCCCTGCCTCTACAATGGCATCTTCCATTGTAACTCCCCCCTCTGCCTCAAGGAGAGTCCATACCACGTGTGTCCTGAAAAAGTTTCTGGGACTTCTTGAACCACATTTTGCCACTCCTTTGATTCCTGGAGTAGGATTGTTAAGGAGTGGAAAAACATACACCCACACCAGACAGAGTCTTTCCATCCTTTTCACACCTGGACAGAGTTTTCTTAACTTTGGGCCCAAACAATGAAGATCTGTCAAGGGAGCATTGATGAAGGAAGACTTCTTCAAACTCACACAGCCGCATCCAATCATGTCATTGAAGAGCAACACCTGAATCTGCTGACCTGATCGCCCCTTTGGTTGCATGCGCAATAAGCCTCATGGACGAGTTCAAAATAGACTCCAGGATAGCCAAATGGGAGGCCACCTTTTCTTGGATCTCTCAGCCACTGCTCCCGTCAGGGTATCTGACAGCTCCTTGACCAGATTCCTCTGAAGTCTAGTGAAGTGTGCCAAAAAGTTCAAGGACCTGATGGAGAAGATAGATGATGCATAGACCAGCTTCCAACTCTGTCCATCACCGTGGACTCTCGTTTAGGGGATGTACAGTAGAACTTTCCTCAGCTAGTTCTTTCTTGGTGGCAGTCGCTAACATCATGGCATCAACTACTAAGCCCTTTGCCCAATGGGGATGGTCCTCAGGAGCGGAAAGCATTTTGTCAGATCTCCAGGGGAGAGGTTCTACAAAATCAGGAGCCTTCCAAGCCCACTGAGCAATTAATTTACTTAGGTCATCAGTGGGCAGGGTCACCCAGGAGGTAGATGGGTGAGCACCAAAGGCCTGGAAGTACACAGATTCCTCAGAGGAAGGGTCTTTAGGCTTCTAATCACCCCTCTCTTTTAGGATCTCAAGAACGTCTCTGAAGGAGACATCTTCCAGGGGTGATCGTGGGGAACCCTCCCCCTTATTGAAATGCATGTCCTCTGTGACAGATTTTTCGGGAGAATCAAGGTGTTTCCTCTTGCACAATTTCTTCCGAGGTGGCTCTTCAGTGGGAGCATCTGAAGAAGACTTGGAAGTGGGTACACCTTTAGTAGGAAAGTCTTGCTACCTTGGAGCTCCCTGTCCAGGGATATAGGTTGGTGGCAGAACAGATAAACCTGGGGTCAAAGGGAGAGAGATTCTGGTAACAAAGGGGACACCTGAGACAATGCAGTGGCCAAGGCTATTTCCATGGCTTGAAAGGCAGGACCCCAGAGGAGGGATGGGAGCCCAGAACAGAGACAAACTCGTAACCGGGGTCACACCCTGCCCAGAGAGACCCACAAACTGAAATAAAGGACCAGTCCTCTGTCAAAGCAGCCCAAAAAGGAAAGGCCAGCTCCATAGAATAATATCGGAGCAGACTTGAACCCCAAGGGCCTGACAGAGAAGACAGTCGTGGGGACCTATCAGTCCCAAAGGCACCAAAGGCATCAGAGCTGTACCCGGCGAAGACAGAAAGGTTGTCGGTGCCGAAGTTATTGGAACCTGTGAAGTTGGAGTTAAGTTCTCTAAAGCCTGTGAAAAGGCCAGAGGAGGAGAATAAGAAAAGGTTGTAAGAGAGAAACCCCCTGCACCAGAAGGGAGAGGGGGCTGAGAAGATGAGGGAAGACCCGTGCCTGTCAGAATCTGAGTCACCAACCTTACTATATCAACTTCCGAGAGACTTCTGGTGGGGCGAATGGATAATCTAGGAGACTCTAGCCTTTCTAGAAAGGGGCTAGGGAGTTGTCCAAAGGAGGGGTCAATGGAGATGGAATAAGTGGTCCTGGGCTGTGTAGAAATATCAGTCTTCGGCACCATCTGTGGGGGCCATGGGAGATATCAGCACCAACACAGCAGCAGTGACAATCGGTGCCTGTGTCAGAAGCCTAGGCAAAGTAGAAGCAGTAGGAGTCTTAGTTTGAGTGGACGTCGTGGTCTGTGTCGATGGCACTGGTAAGGGTAATGGTGCTGAAGATTCAGTCCATTCTGAAAGCTTTGGAACCTTAGATTTTGGTTCCGAACAGGAACCTGCAGATGCACGCTTATGCTTTTTAACAGGGAGATGTCAGCACCAAACAGGAAGTTTTAGGACCAGAGGCTGGAAGAGACTGGTCGGCCTTGAACAAGGCTTCTTCAAAGGGGCTTTAAGAAGGCTTTGAGAATAAGCTTATTCCTAAGTTCTACCAGGGTCTGTAACTGAAACCCTGGCAAATTGTAGTCAGTACTCAAGTGTGGTGCACCCAAACAATAAAACACAACAATCATGGCCATCCGAGTTTGGCATTTCCCTGCCGCACTCTTTACATTGTTTGAGACCAGTACTGGAGCTTTTCGCTTTATCTGCCATCATCCTAAATAAAAACCAGGAGACGGAGAAAGAAAATGAAAAAAGGAGAAAGGCCAACAAACAGTCACAACACAAAAGAAAGCACTACCAGCAATGGTAGAAAGATTACCTAATGGTAAAGGAGAGGGGAGGAACTACCAACGATGGTAACCAACACTCACACTAAGGGGTAGACCAGAACATTAAGGATGCTAAAGATTAATACCAGTAATCAAGGTAGAGAAAAAGGACAAACATACAACATTTAACTTAGATACAAGAGAGGAGTTGGCTGACGCATCTTGCTGTAAGAGCGGCAAACGAGATCTGAGGTAATGTAGAGAGGGGCATTGTGGGTAGTCACGTAGCTCGAGAGATTTGTTTGGCTGGCACAAGCTATATAACATCTGGATCAGTTCCAAGGATCAGAACCGTACCCAAAAGTCAAGAATAGAAGACTGACATCATCAGATGTTATGTTTCCATGGCTGCGACTCCTACTGTAGGAGTTAAGCTGCACTCAGTGTTTGCATTTATTGTGGTTACCTTTTATGGGTTTCTGTTTCTCTTTTTTCCAAGTAGTGTGATAGTGGAATTAGTACATTTAAGCAAATGGGTTTGGGACTTGACAGCTATGAAAAACACTCATATGACTGCTGATTGCAAGGGAGGTCATGGTCCCTTGGCTGTTTTGTACTATATGACATTGTGTAGGTGTAATTTCACAGTGTAGACTCATGTGACTGCTGATTGCAAGGGAGGTCATGGTCCCTTGGCGGTTTGTACTCTGGCACTGTGTAGGTGTAATTTCACAGTGTAGTAAGGAGACAGCTTCTTTTTTCTCATTTGGCTATTAGATGTGTATCTGTTAGCACTACAACTGTGTTAATTTTATACATTTTGCCCTCAAGGCAATGTATGCATTGTGTCCCCCACCCCCAAGGGTACAAATTTACACATATGCAAATGTTGGGTGCTATGGTTTTGCACACCTGCTATGATTTTTGATGGTCCCAGCTATGATTTTGGAAACAAAGGTTGAGAGGTATTTGTCTCATCTTTCTGTCTTGCAAAGTGAAATTAAACTTCTCTGTGCTCTGTACTTGATCTTACCTCATAGTTTTGTTGTGCCTTTCATGCAAATGTTTCATTTTTTCTGTTAAAATACTGAGGATTACAGTCAGTTAATGATACTGGAAATTGGAGTTTCCTACTTCTTTTTCTAGAGAAAATCTATATTCTCAAAAATCCTGTTAATCCATTACATTTAAAGTTAATTTGAGTAATATTTAAAAACTATCCCTGATTTTGGGTCATTGCCCAACATTTTTGTGGTTTTCCCTCGTGATTTAGCAAAGGTGTTGAAAGGCACGCTTCTTTAAGCATATGGATCAGACTTTTGTTTCTTCATTTTCTAGAACACCAGAGGACTGCACAGAAGGTGACAACATTATTTTATTTTGATGAGTAGGGACAGGTAGCATTCTCAGATATTATTTATGTGGTCTCACAATAATTTGTCTTCTCTGCTTATTGAGAACTATGGTTTTGTGAGCAATGAACATCAATCCTTGGACAAAAATGTTTTCTTCCTTGAAGGAATAAAAATAAGGCTGAATTTATGTTTACTCAGGCCATGATTAGATCAAAAGGATATAAAAATGCTCTAAAATGCATCTCAGAGCATCTAGAATCACTTGCCTTCTGGGGATCTAGAGTCCCCCAAACCTCCCAACTTAATTTATTTGCTTCAGTTGTTATACCGGAATTTTAGCCAGTTAGTTTGTGTTAAAAGGCGGTAATAAAAATGTGAAGAACAGAACAAACCGAAAAAGGAAGAAAAAACAGATGATGATGATTTGGATGATACAGAGAGGCCAGGATGAGGGCAAAATAGTGGGGTGCCAGAAGGCAGTGGGAGGGCACTACGGATCCCTTTGCTATCCCTGACAGGGGATGGACCATCACCACTGACCTGGGGGAGGGTAGCACAGAAGAGCTTTAGAGTACAAAGCGAAAAAAAATTGGCTACATCCCTAACCACAGATGAAAGGTTTGAAATAGAAGACAACATATATACAAGATGTCTGAATGCACACAGTGAAAAGGACTTAAATTTGTCACTAGGCAGGAGTTATGGTATTTGACAGACTGGAGGTATCTGCATAAAGGTGCACCATTTCTGGCTCCATAAAGTAAAGATGGAAATGGAGGACCAGCATGTCAACCAAAAATAACAATGGTGAGGTAAGACTTACCAGAAATTATACCAAAGGGCTCAGAACATGGAAGAGGTGAGGAATTATACCAAAGGGCTCAGAACATGGAAGAGGTGAGGAAAGACTTACCAGAAATTATACCAAAGTGCTCAGAACATGGAAGAGGTGAGGTAAGACTTACCAGAAATTACACCAAAGGGCTCAGAAAGTACAGTTTTGTACCTACCATAAATGTAGATGTCCGAGAGGAATGCATCTGCAGTCTTTACAAATGGGTTGTCCTGTCGTCAGGCAGCCCTTCGGTCGGCCGGATTCCAAAGTCTGGGTCTGGCTTTGGCTGGTGTCGCACTTCACCCGACGTCATTGCGGCAGTCATTCGGGTATAAAGGCATCAGCAGACACCATTTTCCTCAGTGTTTCTTGCCCCAGATGCCAGGTGCCCTCTTGGATGGCTAAATTTGGATAAATGCTAAAGTTTCCAAATAGTAGAGAGCAAACACACAAAATAAGCATGTATGTACATATATACAAACAAATACACCATAATAGATCCCCCCCAAGCTAGCTGAAGATTGGTAAGTACCCTAGGAGTACCTCAGAGGGGAAGGAGGGTGGGTAATCCTGACTGCAGATGCATTCCTCTTGGACATCTACATTTATGTTAGGTACAAAACTGTACTATGTCCTTCAAGGATGCATCTGCAGTCTTTACAAATGGGTAGAATACCATAGCTAAACTAGGGGAGGAGGAAATGAGAGTAGATTATGGTGTAGTCAGGATCCCTTGCAAAACAGCAGTGGCAAAACCAGCACGGGATCTAGAGTATAGAGGTAAGTTATAATGCTTGGCAAATGTATGCACGGAGGTCCAAGTAGCAGCCTCTATAATGTCCTTGGTAGCCACTCCTCGTAAGAAAGCTGTGGTAGTGGCTGTAGCCCTTGTGGAGTGAGGCCTGATGTTCTCTGGAGTTTTCTTTCCATGGTAGGAGTAACAAAATCTAATGCAATTTCCTATCCATTTGGAGATTGTCTATTTAGAAATTGGTTTTCCTTCCTTTCCTGTTGCATATGCTACCAGAAGCTGGTCAGTTTTTCTATTGTTTTTTGTCCTGTCCAGGTAGTAGCGTAATTGTCTGTGTACATCCAAGGTATGTAAGAGCTTTTCTCCCTGTTCTGTGGATTGGGGAAGAATGTAGGAAGGTGGATAGCCTGATTTAAAGAGACTCTGGATACCACCTTAGGCATAAATGTAGGATTTGTTCTCATGGACACTATCTTGATGGAAGATCAGGAAGGGTTGTACTGCCATTAATGCCTGTAGTTCAGAGACCCTTCTTGCTGAAGTTATTGCCAGCAGGAAAGCAGTCTTCCAGGATAAGTATTGCAATTCTGCTGTAGCTGCTGGTTCGAAAGGAGGTAGAGTCAGTTTTTCCAGCACAAAGTTCAAGTCCCATGCTGGCAATGGAGGTTTCCTGGGAGGTTTTACATTTTAATTCCTCTCAGAAACTGTCTGAGCAGAGGATGCGAGAAGACAGGAGGATCCAAGCTGTATTCTGCTGAAATAGCTGATGCATGTATCTTGATGGAGGAATAGGACAGGCCTGTATGGAAGAGCTCCGCCAAGTACTCCAGGATGTTGGCTATGTTCACCAGTGTCACATCTTGCCCCTTTGCAGTACTCCAGATGAGATATCTTTTCCATTTTGCTGCATAATTCTTTCTTGTTGAAGGTCTACAAGCCTCCAGGATTATGTCTTTAACCCTTTGGGATAAATTTGGGTTAATTGCTGTTATGTAATGTTCCAGGCAGCTAGCTGCAGAGTTTTTAGGTTTGGATGCAGGATGTTGTAGTTGTTCTGTGTCAGCAGTAATAGAATCAGGGGCAGTGTCCATATTTGTTCCCGGGACATGCTCCTCAGCAGTGGATACCAATGTTGTCTTGGCCAGTCTGGGGCTATCAGAATGATCCTCGGACGTTCCTCTTTGATCTTCAGAAGCACCTTGTGCATCAAAGGAAGTGGTGGGAATGCGTATGCTGTCAGGCTTTTCCAACTGAAGGATAGAGTCCACCTTCCAAGCAAGTGGGTGGTAAGTCCTTGTGCAGAATTTCTTCAACTGGTGATTGAATGGGGATGCAAACAAGTCTATTTGTGGTAATCCCCATTCTCTTGTGATGGTTTTGAAGATGTCCGGATGCAGCATCCATTCGTGGGCATCTGTTGTAGTTCTGCTCAATATGTCTGCTAGAATGTTTTCCTTCCCTGGTACATAAATTGCCTGTAACTGAATGTTGTAGCTCAGAGCCACATCCCATAGGTCCAGTGCCAGCCGGCATAGAGGGTATGAGTGTGTGCCTCCCTGTTTGTTGATGTACCACATAACTGTGGTGTTGTCTGTCCTTATCATCAACTGGCCTTCTTGGAGAAAAGGTCTGAATGCCTGGATTGCCAATTTTACTGCCATCATTTCTTTTAGATTTATGTGCAGGTGCAGCTGGTCTTGAGTCCATAGGCCTTGAATGCACTTGCCCATCATGTGTGCCCCCCAACCGAGGTCTGAGGCATCTGTCGTGATGGTTTGTCTTGGTTGACCTTTGCAGAAGGGTAGTCCTGTGTTTGATTGACAGGCCTGAGCCCACCATAAGAACTCTTGCTTCAGGCATGGGATCATTGGAATTTTGGTTTCTAGGCTGTGCATGAGCTGAGACCACAAATTCTTTAGGTACCACTGTAGCTTTCTCATATGCAGCCTGGCATGAGGGACCAGTAGTATGCAGGATGCCATGAAGCCTAGAGCTTGTAGCACTTTTCTTGCAGTTAGATGGCTCTGCTTTGTTAATGCCAAGAAGTAGAGGGGAAGTTGCTCTTTCTTTTCTGCAGTTAGAAATGCCATTTGTTTTGATGTGTCCAGTTCTGCACCCAGAAAGGTTATTCTTTGGGATGGAATCAGCCTTGACTTTTTTGTATTGACTGTATATCCCAGGGCTTGCAGCAGGTAGATGACTCTTTGTAAGTCTTCTGATAGTTTGTTTTTGTTGTCCGCTTGTATCAGGCAGTCGTCCAGGTAGGGATAGATTTGAATTCCCTGAAGTCTGCAATGAGCGATTACTGATGCCAGGCATTTCGTGAACACTCTGGGCGCAGTAGATAAGCCAAAGGGCAATGCTGAGAATTGATAGTGCTCTGATCCTGCAAGAAATCTGAGGTATCTTCTGCAAATTGGTCTTATGGGGACGTGCAGGTATGCCTCCTTGAGATCTAGAGTTACCAGCCAAGACTCCTTGCCCAGCATGGGAAGAAGCTGCTGTAGGGTCAGCATTTTGAATTTTGGAACAATGAGGAATGTGTTTAAAGCGGACAGATCTAGAATAGGTCTCCAATTGTTTTCTTTTCTTGGTACCAGGAAGAGCCTGGAGTAAAATCCCTTTCCTTGCTCCATAGATGGTACCTTTTCCACAGCTCTCATTCTTAATAATTGAGATATTTGTTTTAGAGCTTCTGCCCTTTGAGAAGGTGGTAGGTTTGGCATTCCTCTCTTTCCTGGTAGTGTATGGAAATGGAACCTGTAACCTTTGTCTATAGTCTGCAAAATCCATTTTTCTCTTGTAATGCAGTGCCAGTTTCTTGAAAATAATGTTAGCTTTCCGCCTAAGGGTGCTTCTAGTTGTTCCCTGGTAGGCGGTGCCACCGCCAAGTCACTGTGATTGAGTTGTTGTAGTGGTGGTAGCTGTATCCGTGCCTCGTTGGTTGTTACCCTGCCACTGGTGACCCCTATAGGCACCCCTGGATTGGTTTCTGCCTCTAGAGCGCCTATTCCTGCCTCTTTGTGCCTTAGAGGAGTCTGGAAAGGACCAATTCTTGGAGGGCCAGTTCCTGCTAAACCTTGGAGGTTGAACTTGTAAGAAATCTTTCACTGTTTGCACAGATTTTGCTTTCTCTTCCATCTTTTTTAGTACCTGTTGTGCGGGGGCACCAAATAAACTGACCTTGTCCATAGGTGCATCCAAAAGCTTAGATTTGACATGGTCTGGTAATGCCTGTTCTTTCAACCATGCATGCCTTCTGATAACTGTGCCAGTCATGGCTGATCTAAAGGAAGCCTCCAGTGCATCATAGCCACATTTTAAAGAATGGTTACTAACCTGCTGCATGTTATGTAACATTTCTTGAACATACTTTTATCTAAAGATTCTTCAGAGGACAGCTTTTTAGTCAACTGGTCAAGCATAAACTCTTGATATTGAATCATATGAAATTGGCAGTTCAAAGCTCTAGCTGACAAAGTAGCAGAGGTGTAAACTTTTTACCCCATCTCTCTAAGGACCTGGATTCCCTTTCAGAGGGAGGGTTTTTAGAAGAAGTAGCTGCTACGGCTTTAGGGCCCTGGGAGATGGTCTCTGGATCTGCAAAAGGAGCCTTATATAAGTGGTGATGAGTGTCCGGGACCCTGTAGTACCTATCGGGCTTAGCAGGAGCCGGAGGTAAAGTATCAGGAGCAGTGCAAGCATCATTAAATGCATCATCAACAATAGGTAGAACTGGAGGTATAGCTAAAGGCCTGCTGTGGCAAATGTAGAAAGGTCCTAAGCCTTTTTCTAGAGTCTGAGAAATCTTGGCCCTGCCACTGAAATTGTTCCCTCATAGCATGCAAGGTTTCCCCAAAGGAAAATTCCTCAGGAGGAGAGGCTGAAGGGATGGACTCTTCAGCATCAGAGTCTTCGTAAGGAGAATAAGAAGCCTCAGGAGGGTCTGTATGTTCTGAGTCATCAGAGGAATCATCTGTAGCTACTGGCTCAGGGGGCTCTGCTCTAGGCCTCTTTTCTGGAGGAGGGAGAGGCCCTGTCTGGATGAGGCTGGGCTCCACGAATTAAAGAGATGAGATCCTCTGCCAAAGAAAGCATATGGGAGCTGGTGCTGGGCCTGTGAGAGGGGGGCTTGGCAGGCACAGGTTTTGATGCTTTGGCTGCTTTAGCCCTGGCAAAGGCCTTAATAGACATAGCTGGGGGAGGCCTAGCAGCTCCACGTGTAGGGGTAGAAATATCTAGGGGAATGGTGTCTGATAAATCCTGTGATATCGCAACAGAAGGTTGGATTTCAGAAGCCGTCTCTACCAGGTTAGAAGAGGCCTCGGTAGAAGGCAAGTTATCGGCTGAAGAAAGAACCGCTTGCTCGGTTTAAACAGAGACACTCGTGGTTTGCTTAACCGCGGCTTCGGCCGAAACCGCGGACCGTGAGTGTCGGTCCTTTTCTTTGCGTTTTTTGGCTATTTGCGTAGTCGGAGGATCCGACGGCATAATGTAGGCAAAATCGGAGCTGAAAATCTGCTCAGCAAAGTCCGAGCGACGTCTAAGCATCCATCGGTTAAAAGAAGCACAGGCTAGACAAGCTGCTACGTCGTGGTCTGGGCCTAAACAATGAATGCAATAGGAGTGGAAATCTTTATGAGGTATTTGTTTCCCACAAGATAAACAGTTATTAACTTTCTCTGACATCGGCTGAGGCAAGAAAGAGTCCCCAACGGGGTACTTAGCTTTATAGAAGTCTTCGAAGTAGTATTTGGTAGAAGTAATCTCTGGATCTGACCGACCGGCACTTGCGAACAGCTTCTGCTTCGGGCGCCACGCGGCAAGAAAGACTGAGGAAAATGGCATCGGCTGATGCCTTTATACCCGAATGACTGCCGCAATGACGTCGGGTGAAGTGCGACACCAGCCGAAGCCAGACCCAGACTTTGGAATCCGGCCGACCGAAGGGCTGCCTGACGACAGGACAACCCATTTGTAAAGACTGCAGATGCATCCTTGAAGGACATCATGGAAGAGGTGAGGTAAGACTTACCAGAAATTATACCAAAGAGCTCAGAACATGGAAGAGGTGAGGTAAGACTTACCAGAAATTATACCAAAGGGTGCAGAACATGGAAGAGGTGAGGTAAGACTTACCAGAAATTATACCAAAGAGCTCAGAACATGGAAGAGATAAGCTGGAGAATTCCAGAGAATAAGGAAAATGGCACCAAAGGCTTGAAACAGCCACATATGCTGCAATAAGGGAGTAGCTTTAGTCTCAAAAAGGTCAAATCATAAAATCTGTGGACAGAGAAGAAAGGTTTATAACATACAGCTATAATCATACAATGGGCCGATAAAGCTGCATAAATATATGAACCAATAAGATGAAATGTTTCCATCTAGCACATACTGCAGGAACAGAAGGTCTACTGACATGTCATGAGTGGAAGATATTTACACTGAACCAGGAACTGAACAGATACAGATGTCCGACTCACATGTGGAACACAATGAGCTAAGAATATATCATTCTAGTCATCAAAACAGGATGACATATAGATTTGAAAAGAGAATGCTTTTGAATAAGTTGATAATGTTGTTCAAAACTGCATCTCCACTATGTGGGTGTGCACCTTCAAAGAAACTCCAGAAGGAATAATACCAAACCACGTTTTGTGGCTAGAGGGTCTGAAGAGTTTTGCAGATCACAGGATCATAGGACGTTACTAGGCTATTAGCCTTGAGGCCCTTATAAGCCTAGCCAAAAATTTAGCTCATGTTCTGACAAGTCAGCACCCAATGCTCCTATCCAGTAGGGACACAGGTGGAATCCCAGGGGGTGTATTTTCTGTTCCCCATCCAGTTATCCAGGTTGCGCTTAAAAAGAGTCAATGAGGTACTCTGCTTTATGAGGAGAGGGAGTGAATTCCACAAAAGTGAGTCTCTGGGACGCATCTTTCCCGCCAACAAGTCCTATTGATGTCACAGACCAGGATGAGATCGCGTGTGTGGGTTACTCAAGTGGAGCTTAACTTGTAGATATGCAGCAGTTCCATCAAGGCGGGGACTGAGATTGCTTTGTATGTCAGACAAAGGTCACATCTGAGGAGTCTGTATGAGACAGAGTAGAGGGACAAGGCCTTTAGCCTATCTGTGCAGGGTAGATGTTTGAGGCCCTGGAATCTCGTGGTGAGGAACGTCTGTGGTCTCTGCAGTTGCTGTATGTAATTTGTGAGGTACATGCCAAAAGGGGCACTGTACTCAATAATGGGTCTTATAAGGGAAGAATACAGGAATGTTATGACCTCCTTGTCCCTGGATGAGATACCTTTACTAATGAGGTGAGCTATGTAGAAAGCTTTCTGTAAAATGGAGACAATATGGTGATCAAAAGTCAGTTTCCCATCAACCTGGGTGCCCATGTCCCTCACGACTGATAACGTGCTTAGGACCTTGTTATTAATGTGATGTGAAAATAACTTTCAAATGATTCTGGAATATGCAACAAAATCTGTCTCCTCCTGCCCATAATCTGTAAAAAGCAGCAGAAAGTTCATTCCACAGACATTAAGTTTGCATTTTTATAAGATAAGAAACTCTGTCATGTTTATATTCATACCCTTCCTGAAACAAGAAGTGTGGAATGACAGTAAAACAAAGTGCCCGGTTTTCAAAAACTGTAGAACATTAAAAGTAAGTGAAAGAAATCACTGTTAACGCAAGAGGGAAAATCTCACAAACTGACCTTACTGTGTTCTACTAGCTAGACAGAAACATTAAACACTGGAGCGCTTACCTGCTATGCAGATGACTTTGTATGAAGTTGCTCAAAAAGCTTTCCCAATTCTTTTATTGCAAACCAAAAAGCTACATTTCAGGTTTGCAATGAAAAGCACAACCACTTTTGTTATATGAAACTGGGCTTTGCTACTATTAATGGAATGTGCTAATAATACAAATAAGAAAACTATATAAAAATCTGTATTAAGTTGTAACAGAACAATTAAGGGAAATGCAGCAGGATGCTTTCCTTACCCAAACTGAGATGGGCTTACTAGGTCAAAAACAGGACAAATTCTCTGTGGTACCAGGCAAGCTAGATCATGCTCCACGTTTGATGTTTCTGTTTGACAACCAGCAAAGAACATGCCACTGTACAGACTATTCATGGTTCACTCAGAAAATCCTTTTGAAAAAACTCTCAAACTTCGATTCATGAGGAAGGATAAATCCCTGAAGCCAGCTATTATTAGTGAAGATGCCCATGGAAGCCAAACCGACAGAGAACAAAGAAAATTGTCCCCTTGCTGATACCTCAAAATGAATGACAGGAGTGGAATCCAGTACCCTCTCAGGAGGGACTTTAACCATGTCAAACAGCCTACACAACACAATCTTTCTCAATACACTCTAGTCTGAACTCAAGTTATGACCCACAGTGAGACATCCTTCAGATAAATTTGTGTCACAAGTTATGACCCACAGTGAGACGTCCTTCAGATAAATTTGTGTCAAGTTATGAACCACAGTGAGACTTCCTTCAGATAAATTTGTGTCACCAGTTATGACCCACAGTGAGACGTCCTTCAGATAAATTTGTGTCACAAGTTATGAACCACAGTGAGACGTCCTTCAGATAAATTTGTGTCACACAATTATTCTTTGGTTGATAAAATTAACTCTACATAAGTCACAGAAAACAAGGGTTCATCTGTAACTCATGGAATAAAAAATGCATTCATACCCACATTATCCTGTGATCAGCTCAAAAAAGCATATAATAAGGCATACTGACTACAGAATTTCTGTGCAAAGTGTTAACTTAAAACAGAAGGAAGAAGCTGTTGCAAAAAAAAAAAAAGAGTAAAATCCCATGACTGCAAGAACTCCCTGGTCAGCCTCAGCAAGAAGCTGAGATCCCTTATAAAATCATCCAAAGCTAGTTATGAAAATAAAAATTGCCACTGATTCTAAAGACAACCACAAAGCATTCTACAGCTATGTCAAGAATCTCAATGGCAACACTCAGACCTGCTCTGAGCTACAGCACAATGACACTAGATATACAGAACCAAATCAAAATCACCACCATCCTGGCTGATAGATTCAGTGAAAACTTTAGCCCCCTTACCCCCAAAGGGCCCATCTCTATACTGGAAGAATGCAAAGCCCCTGTAATCACGGACGCACAAGTAAAGACTGCACTCTCCAAAGCCAAGAACACAGCATCCATTGGACCAGACAACATCTCAGGCTGTGTCCTGCACGAACTACAGAACAAACTGGCACCCCACCCAAGTACCATGTTCAATCATAGCCTCACTTCAGGATTTGTGCCTACTGAGTGGCGCACAGTGACTGTTATCCCACTCCACAAATGGAGTGCCACCATGGAGCCTGGGAACTACAAGCCTGGATTGCAAGACCATGGAACATATCATCATGGAGCATATAAACAAAGACATTGGTAACCTCCAAACTCTGGACTCCAGTTTGGGTTTGTAAAAGGTAGATCATGTCTCCTAAACCTGACTTCTTTGAAGCAATCACCAGAGCAGTGGACGAGAGTAAGGTGGTGCACACAGCCTATCTTGACCTGGCCAGGCCTTTGACACCATCCCCCACTCTGGAATTATAGATAAACTCACTAAACTGGGCATAAATCCCTTGTCACAAGAGGAGTGGCAAACTGGCTCACTGACAGAACACACACAGTGAAAGTAGCAGACTCCAAGTCCAACTTCAGACCAGTGACAAGTGGAGTACGACAGGTTTCAGCCCTGGGTCCTTGCCTGTTTGGTATTTACTTCTCAGAAGTCCAGGCGAATACAGCAGGTCTTTGGTTAATGAAGTTCGCAGACGACTGCAAACTAGGAGCCATAATAGAGTCGCCTAATGATGTGGACATTCTACAAAAGGGGCCTCACTGAGACTGTGCTTGGTGTCGATGTCATGGCCTAAGCTCAATGACAAGAAGTGCATTGTCATCCGCTTTGGGAAAAGCACTGTACCCATGAACTACCACATAGGTGGTAGCTTACTAAACACTGAAAGTGTGCTAAGAGACCTTGGGACACAGGTGGACAGTAGCCTCTCTTTTGATAATCACATCGCCACGTTAGTCAGGAAATCCTTCTACGTGGCACACATCACAAAGGGGTTCTCCTCCAGAAAAAGAGGTCATTGTTCCTTTCTACTAATCCCTCATCCGACCCATTATAGAGTAAAATGCCCCAGTTGGCATGTACCTCACAAGACACCTAAAACATCTAGAAAGGCCACAGAAATATCTCACTAAGAGGATTACCAGCCTCAAAGATATGCCATACGCAGACAGTCTCAAAAAAACTCCAGCTCTACTCTGTCGCATATCGCCTACTCAGAGGTGACCTCTGCCTAACATACAAAGCCATGTCAAACCCAGATCTGTTGGACATGCTACACTTAACGAAATCCCAATTTCTCCGAGCCACACTCTCCAGGGTCCTAAACCCTGTCACCACAATAAACAGAACATGCCGGAGGGATAGATTCCTGTCTTAGAGACTTCCCATGCTCTGGAACAAACTACCCATTCATGTCAAACAAAGCTCCTCATTGGCCCTCTAAGAAAAATCTTGACAATTGGATGGGAAATAGAAAATTCACACTGGGTATCACTTCTGTGGCTCTGCTTGACAGGGGCACAGGAAAATAAATTCTTGGGTGGCGAAAGCCAGGGAACTTTTTTGTCTAGGCTTATATAGGCCCTAGGGCCGGCAGCCTGGTACCTACCTATGAAGACAACACCAACCAGTCAGCACTTTTGTCTTCCTTTTAAGGAGAGTTCCACCCAAATGTCAAGTTTTTCTTCCTAAAAAGTAGATTTCCTTCCCCATAATCTAACACTAAACATGCAACGTACAGATAAACCATTGTTTAATAATGATAATTCCATTTGTTTTGTGTTTGAACTTATTTCTGTTTGCCTTTCTTTCCTGTCAAGTGTTACATCACAGAGGCAACTATGAGGGCCAGAGTAATTAGGTCAGATCATTAATTCCAACCACAGGGCCAGTAAGAAACCAATGGCATTTAAATGAGCCTTATCAGCCAGAAACTGCCAGCATCACACCTCATATATAAAGTGCAGGCTAGAGTCTGAACAAAACCAAGGCTTTCATAGGTTCATACTAGGCTATCTGCCCTAGGGCATTTATAAGCCATGCCAGAATGTGTTTGGCTTTCACCACCCATTTTAAATTTATTTTTCTATGCCCTTTTTCGAGGTTAGTATACTGTGCGTCTGTCTAACAGTGACACAGAAGTGATACTCAGGGTAAACCTATGATCTCCCATCCACTCATCAAGATTCCTCTTGAAGAGAGTCAATGAGGGACTCTGCCTAACCTGGACTGGGATTTTATTCCAGAGTGAAGGGAGCCTCTGGGTTATGAATCTGTCCCTCCAGCATGTCCTATTTATTTCAGTGCTGAGGTTCAAGTCTCTCGAGCACGTAGCTCGATGGGATTTGGATTTTCTGAGGTGCAACATGTCCATTAATTCCGGGTTGGACATGGCTTTATACGTCAGGCACAGATCGCCACTGAACAGGTGGTATGCCACTGAGTAGAGCTGGAGTTTCTTTAACCGGGCAGCATATGGTATCTGTTTGAGCCCTTTGATCCTCTTGGTGAGGTACTTTTGGGGTCTTTCCAGTTGCTGCAGATGTCTGGTAAGGTACATCCCAAAAGGGGCATTGTACTCAATTATGGGCCTGATGAGGGATGAGTAAAGAGGCACAATGACCTCCCCTGATCTAGATGCGAATCCCTTCATGATTAGGTGGGCTATATAAAATGTTTTTCTAACCACTTTGGCCATGTGGTTGTCAAATGAGAGATTGCTATCAACTTGGGTCCCCAGGTCCCTAATTACTTCTTCTGTACTTAATGGATTACCACCTATGTGGTCATTTGTGGGCACTTTGTTTTTGCCAAAGGGGATGACTATATATTTCAAGCTTAGTTTTCAGTCACAAATGAAGAAAACACAGGTTGTACTTTTTTTATTATTACAATTAAGTTGCATTTCCCTTTGATCAAAATGATACTATAACAAAGAAAAAATATTTTCATTTTACTTAGCTCGTTTTTTTTTTAAGTATTTGATTTTGCATTTTTTTCTGCATTTTTTTTTTTTTATTTCTGTAAAAGTACACATTTCTTCTGGTGTTTTGTTACAGTATTTTTGCAGTGATACAGTGCTATGTTGAGACAAGTAAGTGAGTTGGGGTGGAAGATTAACATGAAAGGCACTAATTCTTGCCACAGTATTAAAAACTGAATGTGACACACACCATCTGAGCTCAAGTAACACCTATTAATCACAGGGGTCAGATTTTTTACACTTGAACACTGAACTACAGTTGTTACTTTGTAAAGAATAATTAATTAACTCAGCTACAGTTTCAAGCCCATCATTCGAACATTCCTTAAAATGCCGTATCGGAGATGGCCAGTGATGAAAGTCAAAGGAAACAAAGTAATTAACAATGGAGATTGCTGCTGACAGTGAAAAGCAGGGTTAAGCTGAAGAGAGAGAAAACTACTGCAAATTATTTTCTCATCCTAGGGATTTCTCTCTGTCTCTCTAAAATAACAAGGAGGTGAAGGCACTGACTGTAAAACAAAATCATGCTACCCATGGCAGCCCCTTTTCAGGCCATTTTGGAGTATAACTAAATTAGAAAATAACAACCACCACTTACTTTGATACAGAGACATCAGTATTGCAGAAAAGTTCAAGTTATGCTGCAAAACGTTTTTTTTTTTTTTTTTTTTTTTTTCAGTTTTGGGGCGAGGTTCTACTTTAACCAAAGGCTTCTTTAAAACTAAAATCCATTTATTCTAACTCTGCTTAATTACTAAAACAGATGGCATACTTATCAACCCATAAAATATACAAGTAATAAGCATCAAAAGCAAAAATTGTCATTTCAATGAGCTCATTTTTAAAATGTATTCAGTATTAATATGTTCATTTAGACCTTACAAAACATTTGGTTTGAGTGCAAGCTGCCAAAATAATCCTCTCTATTCTAAGACCGTCAGTTTTTCCCTGTCTATTATCTAGCTTTATTCGCTCTATCACACAAATGCATGTTTTTTAGCACACATTGGATTGCGTTTGAATAAAGCATTACTGGCACACCCTGTCCTGACTGCTAATCATATGAAATGTCAGGACCAGCTAGACGAGTCCCACAATAAGGAGACCACATGGCTGAAAGAATAGGATTAGATATACTAAGTCAGAGAAACCATTTGAATATTCCCCTTACTCCAAGGTATGATTATCTCAGAATTGGCATATATATATATATATATATATATATATATATATATATATATATATATATATATATATATATATATATATATATATATATATATATATATATATATATTCAGGGTTTGTGGGAGGTTTGCCCCCCACATGGCAGGTGCAAAGGGGGTTGCCACCCTCCTGCAAAAAGAAGAAAAAAAACTGTTAAGGCCAAGAGTGATTTCTGAGATTCACTCTTTTCTGTGTTTGAGT